>NC_092686.1:24081165-24376165 GCF_964275005.1 Diadema setosum | reverse complement strand
GCTATCACCAGTTCTGGACTACCACTACTTTGACTAAAACTATCACAAGTCGTTAGGCTGCCGTATGACAATATCCACTATACAATCTATGTACATACTCAAGTATCAAACAATAGGATACAATCAACATCAGGTGGCATTACCTTGAGTGAATCAAATATTTCTATTAAAATAAAAGAGAGGAAAAAAAAAAACATATACAGCAGTCAAATGAAAGCAAGTTGTCATGCATTAATGTCTTCTTTTCATAATGCTTCACTGTGTGTCAAGTGTGTGCAAAGAGTGCCAAATTGGAACGCTGGAGAGAAAGCAGAAAAATGCTTTTAGTAGGAGTGCAAATGCAAATCAAGACAATTCCAGTCAGAACACAAAAAAACCCTACACACACAATATGAAATGTGTCTCGCTCACTGTACATCTTACATCTCCTTACTTTGTACAGAGTGCATCATGTTCCTAGCTCCCAGACTATGCCATGCAATCTATAAACATTCTCCCGCTGATCCCATGCCCCATTTCATCTTGTTTTAAATGACGGCTTGAGTACGAGTTTGCAAAATACTACAGCAAGAGCAAACTTAAAGCATAATACATGCTAGAGGGAAAATCTTTGCCATTGGTGCATTCAACAATGGTCGATGGTATCTGTTACCTGAAAAGACAAGTCATAGTATTTCTTATCATCAGTCATTGACTAGTTGCGATGGAATAGAGTAGACATATATTATCTCACACTGTTGATCTCATTAATTGTCAACAGAAGTTAAAGGTACAAGAGAGCTGTCAGCATCATACATGTAGCATATCCAGATATTCTGCACGAATGCTTGCCTATACAGATTTACATATTGTTTGACAGTACTCTGGCTTGCCAAAATTGCTGAACTGTTAATCGTGCATTCTTCCTTCAACCTCAAAATCATGACATCTTGGGTACAGCAATAGAAATGAAGAAGCAGGCAACATTGTAATCCAAACCAAGCATTCGTCAATCCATTGGTGACTGTATATACACACGACTACAAAAGAATACAATCTTATGAAATCTTCATACGTGGAGTCAAATCGAAGCGATATGCCATTCTACTCCAGGTGCGTCTACAACACTGTATACCAACTGAAAATGACATGCTGCTACAAAAATTTGCTGAAACACATCAGTCAATACAGATAACAAAATGACAAACTCTTCAGAGAAGCAAAACAAACATGAAACTTCTGAGTAGGAGCACGAGTTGGTGTTGCATTATGACACTGTACACAATTCCAATGCTGACATAATCACTTCACAATGACAACAGAGAACACTGATTGTCTTTTAACATATCTCTACAAGACAGAGACAAGTTTCATCTCATAAACTAGGACATTCCTGTCACATGAAGTCATACCTTATACTCTGCATACATTCCAGTAATGGCAAACATGAATGAGTGTCTATTGGCATTGCATTTAATAGTGTACACAGAGAACAAGTGCACAGCATCCTATTGTACATCATTCGGGGCTTGAGAATACAGGCCTCTATGTGACTTGATATCGTTGATAGGGGTGTAATAATGTGTCTATACTTGCTGAAAACCTATGGGATGATTAATGACATCCACAATGACATCACTGCATGCTTTGATACGATTTCTACACATCTGTACTCTATATTCTCGAAGTGAATCATGAAGAGCTTACAGCTGCAAACACGCTATAATCATCTTGAGTATAAATACTATGGCGTACATCTGGATGTTACGTCACATGTACATTGTACACAAATCTCCTATTACTGAAAATGGCCACTTCATGGAAGCAGAGGGGAGACATCCTATCAGGTCAAGTGGTATCAACAATGTTTATCATCAGACATCATGATTCAAGAAACTTGTGATAGCAGCAGGGCCAGAGACATGGTACAAAGACTTCATATAGTCACCAGACATGCATCCACTGTGTCTACTGCATTTACTGTGATGGTATAATAATGTGCCAAATATCAGGTCAGTCTTCAGCCCTGTGCATGTGCAAGTTTTGATGGATTGAAAGTAGAATACTTCCCCATGCATTGGTGAAAGAGTAAAATGTTGGAATTTGGTCCCCTTTCAACCCCATGAAGACTTTAAATTGCCTTCCCATACTTAAATGGAACCTTAATCTTGTGATCGATAGCAAAATTTCAGGTCATAATTTGGTACTATCCTTCATTGCATCAATCACTGAATCAGTCAAGCCAATTGCCTAATTGCGGCTTTTCATTTGTAGCATGTTGAAATGCATTGCTTGAAATGTTTCAGAAGATCCTACCTCACGCGTAAATGATGACCATTGACTTTTACCCTATTATCTCTGTGACCCAAAGCCTACAATGTATTTTGGTCTACCAGTTCTTAGTCCATACCTGGTATGCATCACACTCTGTCAGAACACCTCAAGTCATCTTTGATATATTGTTGTACCAAGAATCAAGCATGGAACAACCAAAAGCCCACTTTCACAATGCTTGTAGGAAATATTAGCAGAGAACTGGACTGAAAATGTATCCCAGTTTGATGCTGCACATCTATGTGTAGCTATCATTCTTAGAGAAAGGTGACTGGAAATAAATAATCTTCGAGATCACAATTATGATGGCATTTGGTAACAACTAGCACTTTCATCACCTCGTTATGTCTGTGATACAGAGAATAAAACAGGTACATCTGTTTATTCAGCACAATCCACTGAATGGCATGCACAGCCACATTGCTTTATGTTTTGCAGTCTGTGCATTAAGACATGTATTCAATGAGACTTGAAAGAAAAGAAAAAATAAATTCCTTTTAGTTCCTTCACATCAGTATGTCTGATACTACAGACTAGCAGTGTCCTGGATGCACGAAGCTTGGATTAAAAAGTACTGACACACCGATGGAATAACAGACAACCTTGCCTGGACTGCTCTTCAAGGAATTGATCGCAATGAATAGAATTCCTCATGTCGCTGTTGAATCATCATGCTCCATCTCTGCAGAGGGCGTCTCCTGGGAATCATTTCCTGTAATTCCACTTGTCTCAACTCCTGCAGTCTTGGATGTGTCTTCAGGCATTTGATCTGCTCCTTGCGACTCGGATGTTTCCATGGGTTCCTCGGTCTCCTCCAGCTGAGACGTAACTTTGTGTGTAGGTATAGAAACAGCAGGTGTTGTTTCTTCTTCTGCTGGCTTTGCTGCGGGTGGGAGCTCCGGAGTCATTTGCACTGAATCTGGAGGAAGCTTGGGATCTGGTGTCTCTGCTTCTTTCACAAGGGTAGGTAGCGTTGTTTGGTGCACAGACGAGGATTGGCCGTCTTCAGGAGTAACAGCGTTTGGCAAGGATGCAGGCTGTCCCGTCTCTTCGGGCTGTGACTCTGCAAGAATGGGTTTGTCACTATCGGTCTTGGAGAGCTGTGAGTTCTCTGATGTGGGTGGAGGACTGCTGTCCCGAGGTGCTGTGACTAACTCCTGCGAAGACGCCTCCACCGATTCTGGAGCAGGCTGCACTTCCATCTCTTCACTCGCGGCAGAAACTCCTGAAGCAGATGAGACGGTGGGTTCAAGGGCGGGGGCTGCCTCTTGCACGGTTTTGGTCTCTGTCTCCATGGCTGTTGAAGCATCAGGTACTCCCTGAGGAACAATCTCCTCAGCTTTTGTGCTTTCACTCTCATCAGCTGTTAGAGCAGGGCATCCCTCACCTGTGGTTGGTGTAGTGTCCATTTGATCTGGAATTGTGCCTTGTGTTTCCTCAGCAGTTTCTTCTACCATGACGGATGACGCAGCAATTGCAGGATTCGGTTGCTCAACATCTGGCTGGCTAGCTGTGACTGATTCTCCCATTCGAGGTTTTGTTGCTTCATCAGCAATATCTGATGATGAGGAAGTTGTTTGTTGCTCCGCGCCGGAGTCCTTGGTAAGAGGAGTGGGAGACGGAGACACCACGGCTTCTGGCAGTGCAGATTCTACATTCTTACTCACTTTGTCTATCTCACAATCTGAAGCTTCGGTTGTCTTTTGAGGAGGGGTTGGAGTCGTCTCGTCTCCTGCTACAGTCTTCTGTGTCACCACCACTGGCTTGTCCTCCACCTTTGCAACAGAGCTTGCACTGCCACCGAGTTCAGATGGTTCAACATCATCCATGCTAGACTTAGTGACCACAGGCTCTTCACTGGGCTTCTTCTCTAAGTCAGAGGAAGGCTGAACAACTTGTTCCTTTGTGTCGGGCGGACTCACTCTCGCAACTGATGGTGTCTCTCCAAGAGATACACGATCTGAGGGTTTACTTTCCACAGCCATCCTATCTGTGGCAGATGGTGGCACAAGAACCGGCTCCTTGGTGTCAGGTGGACACACCTTCACGACTGCTGTCGTCCCTCCAGACCTACCATCTGGTGGTTTACCTGCAATTGTAAGTGGCGATTTCCTGCCTGAACAAGGTAACAATGTCAGCTTTTTGCCATTCGTCACAGTGGCATGAGAGGACATAATGGGAGAACTTCTTCCAGTCCCGAAAGAGAGTGGAGACTTCCTTCCAATGGAACTTGTGGCAGGGGATTTCTGTCCGATGGCCACAACAGCTGGAGAATTCCTGCCAGACGCCCCACCAGCAGTGCTTTTGGTGGAGGGCGTAGCAGGAGAACTCTTGCCACTTGTGACCGCTGTGGGAGAGTTCCGGCCACTTGTTCTGCCTGAAGACTGCACCTTAGCCACCACCTGAGATGTTGCAATGCTTTTTGTTGAACCTTGCTGCTGCATGGCAGCTGGGCTGGTCAGTGTGGCAGGCTTGACATCAGGCTTGACGTCAGGCTGCTTCACTGGCGTTGCACATGAACTTGTAGTACTGTTCCCAGAGGTCTGGGCCTGGGTTCGCTTGACGCCTCCCTTCTGCATGGAACGCTTCTTGGTGCAGATTCTGCATATGAACTCTTCATCTTCATCAGGCTGCTCTTTCATACCTAATTGCAGAAAACAGATACAAGGAAAAGGGAATCATTGAATGTAAAACCAATGATGAATTTTTTCTCAAGCAAAGAGGTTCAGAAGCATGTCAAAAGTCCAAGAGATGACATGGTATCTACCACATTGTACGGTTTTGTTGTTGAGAAATGATGTCTAATCAAGTGTGTGGTTAACAGACCAATCAATTTGCTTACTTGAGTGAAACCCAAGGTTCCAGAACCTGATAGCTCTTTTCAAATCTTCACAAAAGCAACATACAGAGCAGGTTTGAGCAAAACGGTATGCACATGAAATCCATTTTACTTACAAAACCTATAATCGGCAGCCGGCAATGGACATAAATCGGCAACCTTTCTGTGATGCTACATGTCCTTATGATTGTGCTTACTATTATAAGAATGTGTGTGCATGTGTTGTGTGTGTGTGTGTGTGTAGGCTTGTGTGTGTGTGCTTGTGTGTCTTGTCATCAATATTACCTTTCCTCAAAGTATGCATTCAAGTCAAGACTTTGCTCAGGATCCTACATCACATGTATTTTGTCGCTGAACATCCTCCATGGCTGAGAAAGTTGACGCGTTAATGATCAAGATGCAGGGGGGAGGGAGGGGGTCAAAGGACCAAACACTCAGACTGACAGTACACCTGTTTCTCTTGCAACCTCCACTACCCTTGCCAACATAAATCAATGTTGTACTTTTCACCCAGTCAAGTGCATCGGTCTCTACCTGCATCCTGTAAGGCATTGCTTGGAAATGGCTCCCATTTAATAATACAGCTGCATGGTGCTATATGGCACCAGTGTCTCTGACACTGTGTAAAAATGGTCATGTGCATATTGCAGTAAAAAATTTCCCTTCATGTTCTAACAACACAGGGGGGGGGGGAGAAACTGAGACTCCTGGTTTTATCTTAAATAATTTCTGCTACATAAATTAGTCATAAAATACACCACTTTCCAAACGGTTTCCTAACATGGACATAGTGTTCATAGATATCTTGATAGTGACTGCAGAATAGCAAACTTTTCTATGCCTGAGTAATACTACATCCATTTGAACGAGATTACACAGCTCATTCTGCATGTTAAACTTACACCCATCACAAAACTAACAGCGTTTTTAACCTCATGATCAACTTACCAATACACAGCAGATGATACCACTTCTCGCACACGTCACACTGAACCCAGTTGATGTCGTCACCGAGTGGACGCAAACACCGCTTCGCTGAGCAAACCTCATCGTCTTCTTCTTCGTCTCCGTCGACGTTGACGATCACCTCTTCCTTGACCTCTTCTTTCTTCTTGGAGCCAACACTCATGCTCATGCCACCACTGGGGAGCTTCTCTCCTGTACCGAGATAGAAGTCAATCGCCAAAATTTTAAACTTGGCCACTTCATATTTAATGGCAGGGCATTTTATACATTTTCAATAAGTTACAAACATAAACAAATCCCCAAATCAGTGCACATATAAATTTAGACATCAACATAATCTTCAAAACTACATTGTACAATTAAAGAACTAAAATAAACATATTAAAATAATTAACATATTAAAACTAACATATTTCGTTTTCTTGTCAGTGAAAATGATACCCAAAACCCTACTGGTATTTCTCACCATAAATCATTGGTTGAGAATGAGAAGGGCATTCAGTTGTCTCGAACAATATGGGTTTTGTGGCAACTTTAACACCCTTCTCATTCTCACCAGACGAAATTATCATCAGGCAGGCTTTGGCAAATGTACTTCAACTTAACACCCTTCTCATTCTCACCAGACAAAATTATCATCAGGCAGGCTTTGGCAAATGTATTTCAGTAGTGTCCCCAAGCACTAAGCTTCATGTGCCAAACTTTTCAATCAGCATTCAGTAATCCACCCAAACTTCACCTAATCTCAGATTAGCAAGCCTACTCAGGCGTAGCAATTTGTCTCAGTCCAACATGATGGCTTTGGCAACACAATTGGGATTGGGGGGGGGGGTAGGTAATCTCTACTCACTGACAATTAGTTTTCAGGCATCTGTGCCAATCTGTGAAAGATGCATGTCATGGGTTGACACTATGCACCCTCCGGCTCAAGAATAGGATTAAAAGAATGTTCCTTGGACAGAATTACCACCATATTGATGCACAATGGATAGCATGCCATACTCTTTAGCCCTACAAGGAGGTAAAAGTTCAGAGCAAGGGACGTTCCACATTGTTTTACTGAAAATGTCTCACCTTTCCGCTTCTTCAGTTTCTTCTTCTGCTTCTGCTTGTTCTCCTTGCCTTCCTTCTTGACCAGAGCCTTCTCCAGGCTCTTCTTCTGCGGAGTGGTGGACGTGGAGCCACCGGCAGACTCCTTCTCCTTCTTCTCCTTCTTCTTCTTCTTTTTCTCCAGCTTGATGATGTCCGCAGACATGATGTCCATGTCTTCCCGTTTCCGCTTCAGCTTCATCTTCTTCTTCTCCTTTGTCTCCGACTTGATCTTCAGCTTCTCCAACCCCTCCGGAGGCATTTGCTGCAAAGAGATGAATAGTCATGACATCAAGGCTGCATCAGAGCAAAAATCGTGAAGAGGTGCAAATATGACTCACATCCTTCAAGTACTGCGTGTATGGCGTTATATTGCATTTCTCCTTGATTTGGGAGTGTCAACCTGAGTAACATAAAAATGATACTCTCCATAAGACTGATGAACTTGGGTACCACATAAATGTTCAAATGTGTCATTTTGGATTTTGAATTTAATCATAATTGTGAAACTTTAATATTTCTCATACCAACTCCAAAAAGTTTAAAGCTGAAAGCAGCAAAGACGGTTAAGAAAAACTTACATTTGTAAATGATATTGTATAAAGATATCACCAAGATGAATTATGTTCTCTTGCTATCATTAACTTGGAATAGTGATGCCTGTGCCACCTACATCAGTGTGTTGGGCCACAAGCAGAGATCCTGACTGAATCTCTGAAGGCTTGACAATGGTTCGAGGTGACGGAAAGTTTCATCTTGCATGGGAATCTGGCCAAGCTGAGCCATTAGAAAAGCTCAGCTGGAATCCTGCATTACCATGCTCGAACTGACTATTTTTTATTTTTTTATTTTTTTTTTTTGCTAAGAAAGGATATCAGAGATATATAACACTAGGTCTATTACATTCAGGGTGAAATGATAACTGCAACATCTTGCACAGGATTAACTTGTGTAAACATACTGCCATGCTGGGGAGAGTATCACTATCTCACCATTATTAACATTATTAGAAATACTGTGGCTTCTGTATCATCTTTGTTGGTATACTTAACACCTATAGATGGCTTGCAGTGAAATATCAATATTCATGTTAAAATCCATCCTAACATTGCAAATTGTAGAACAGTCAGCAATCTTACAAACAACATCTCTGCCATTAATTAACTCTGTAGCACTCCTATTGCTGAGCTCAGAACCTCCCTGTGGCTGTATAGCAATGTCCTCATACTGAGTAGTGATGTCTAATGACAGAAAAGAAATGTCATAGTCACAAGGTTTACATACCTCCAGGATGTGTTCCATGAACCGTTCCTGCTGCAGGGGCTGGCATGCCTGCAGGATACGCCAAATGTGCTGGGTTTCATCGAGAGTGACCTCCAGCAGGTCTCCTTCCACCATCAGGGTCTCGAGCTGGGCCCGGGCCAGTGGGGGCAGCTCCAGCGTGCCCGGTGTGGAAGGGACTGGGACCGGTGCAGGCGAGGGCGGGTCCATGACGCGGGGCACGTGGGGCGTCTTACGGGAGTGCTTCTTGGAAGGCTAGATGAGGGGAATAAGAAATAAGAACGTGGATTGATTTACGAGTGGAAAGGAACAAATAGTTTGTGGCTATATGAAGTAACTTCAAAGTGGAATAGTTTACACACCCTAATTCATGAAAGATAAATACTGACACATAATTAATGAAATAAATAGATTTAAAAAATGCATATCTGTATACCACAAGGTAATGCTAGAAGGGTTAGTTCATTCCAGCAACTTTGTGAATGACATGTGACACCTTGGCCCGAATTCACGAAGGTGGTACAAATGAAACCATGGTTTAAACCATGGACAAAGACTGTAGTTGTGTGTGCCAAATGTTGCATGTCCTATTTCGTTACGAAATCAGTCATTTCATCGATTTTGACGACGAAATGTTCATTTTGTTACAAAATGTTAACATTAATGATAAATTTTAACAAATGATAATTTCGTCGGATCATTTCATTGAAGAAATGACTGATTTCGTAACGAAACTGTCCGCCGAATATTTCACGAGGTTTTTATTTTCACGAATTTCATGAGTCGGGTGCTATTCGTGAAATTAAAGACACGCGAAAATATTGACTCTGCTCCCTATGTGAATGTGACATACTCATGTACATTTCCCCGTTCCGTCCAGGACTCCTAGATCGCGAATTTAACCACTCGCAATATCGTCGGGAATTCCCGATTTGCGAAAATTTCGACTCGTGAAATATATGGCGTATACAGTAGGCCATGTAACACTTGGCGTTCCATACAAACTGTCCATGGTTTAAACCATGGCTTCATTTGTACCACCTTCGTGAATTCGGGCCTCAGTGGAGGTTGGGTGCCTTTGAATGTTTCTACAGATATATGACGCTATATAAATGCTGTTTCATCATCATCATTTATAATTCTCTGACTTTGTGATTATGCAATTTCTATATGGGAACTTACTTGTGAGGGCTGTGGTTTTGAGGCAGCACTGTATGCATGTTCTGAAGCAAAGCCTGTATCCATTGCACTGGGTGCTGCCATAGGGCTGTCAATCATCATGTCCTCTGCAGAGGATGTGTCCATCCCTACTGCCACACCCATGTCCATGTCCACATGCTCCTCCTCCTCTTCCACATCCTCAACTTTCACTCTTTCCATTTGCCTGGCAACCGGTGGCATCCCATGCAGGATGGAGTCCTGGTGTACACCGCCAGACCCATCCGCGACCATTGTGGCCATGCTCTCCATCCGCTCCTGGAGTTCCGGCTTCTTGGCCGCCTTCTCCAGCTCGGCCAGGATGATGCGCTCTGTCTTGACTCTGGCGGCCTGCTCCTGCATCTTTTGGCTCATGGAAGAGAGTCTGGTGAAGATGTCTGAGAGTTCGTCTGTTGCCAGCGCTTGCTTGGCCCGATCCTGCCAGTTCATGGCGTGCTCTGTGAGCCTCTGGAGGGCCTCACCCTCTGGCAGGCGCACAGGGAGTTTCTGCAGGAGCACCAGCAGGGACAAGATGGTCTCCAGTCGTGGGCGGCGTGACCTCAAGCACATCGGGCACAGGAACTTCATGTCCTTGATGCTGTTGACCCCGGTTGACGTAATCACGTTGCCGCCTCCCGCTCCGCTGGCAAACTTGGTCTTGCTGGAGGCTTTTGGGAGTGGCACGCACGTGGTATGGAACCAGTCCTTGCAGAGTTCACACTGCAGCATGAAGCCGCTGACTGGCTTGCGACAGACGCAGTACTTGCCCTGCTCCATCCCCTCTTCCTCTAGCTGCTGCTTGCGGCGGTTCTTATCACGTAACGTGTGAACTGCATCCAGCTCCTCTGCCTCTGCATTTTTATATGATGCCACCTACGAGGAAAAACAGAAAATATGTCACTAGACAGCATTGCATTTATTTAACTAGATGGACAGCAGGACAAATGGGGGTGGGGTTACTTTACACCTACAATACTGGTAATCCACACTACTGCCTCTTACTCATGTATACCCACATAGCTTGAAATAAAATGCAATGGATGTTACATTCCTTCAACATTCACCAGAGCTGACAAAACACTGGCTGTCAGGAGCTACTCTGGATAATACAGGAGAGATTTGCATTGTGCCACCTACATCAGTGTGTTGGGCCACAAGCAGAGATCCAGACTGAATCTCTGAAGGCTTGACAATGGTTCGAGGTGACTGCAATTTTCATCTTGCATGGGAATCTGGCCTAGCAGAGCTATAGGTGAAACTCAGCTGGAATCCTGCATTACCATGCACAGTTGTAAAGGTTAGTTGTTTGGGTGAAGATTATCATACACTTTCCAATGTTTGCATTCTTCAAGAAATTACACAAATGCCACTCACTGTTTATCAAATCATTGCTCTTGCTTGCTATGACTACAGGATCCCTGGAGCTAATGTCAACACACTACACTTACATACAGCAGGGTTATTCATAGACAATACATGTGCAGTATGAAATAGGTGGAACGTATTTATTGAATTACTTAATATGTCCACTTCTAGGATTCCATGATCCTATACACATTTGTAGAAGATGTATAAGGGTAGGGTGGGGGGATCAAAATGTAAAGTAACTCCTCTCATTCACTTTCACTGTTTGACACATACAGTACATTAAATGTTTACAGAACGACAGAGTCATATTTGAGTGGGGGGTTGTATGAACGAGCTAACTACCTTCAGAAGCAGGGTCATACACACCGTCTTCTTGATTTCTTACCAGAGCTTCTGGATCCCTGCACGTGCTGCTGCTGCTCCCCACGTCCACGTCTGTGGCGTACTCCTTTTCCTGCTCCTTCATCCGCTCCATGTCCTTCTGCTTCTTGCGCCGTGCCTTGCCCGACAGGTACTGGCCCACATCCGTCCTGGGTGACAGCACCTCCAGTAGGGTGTAGGAAGAGTTCTTCTTGAGGAAAGTGCGGCCGGCGCGGTCCCGCCACGCCCGGGCGGCGGCCACCTGGGACTCCACCTGGGCCAGCTGGTCCAGGCGGATGGGGATGGTGCGGCCACGCACCACCATGCACTCCAACACATCCAGGTAGGGAAAATGCTCTCCACTCTGTGTTTGGTTTGATAACAGCACAAGAAAGAAGAGCTATTGGTCATCCACTGCAGCAATGTACCTAATCAAATCAACATTCTTGCATGACTTTTGCCTCTGTGTGTAGTGAGGTATTTTGCATTCATTGCATTGAATGACAATAGATTCTGTTTTAAAGAATTGTTCAAATTCCATTCAATCTATACAGTTCACTTGTAAATGGTCAAAGTTTTGTTACAAAAACCGAAAAGAACAACCAACTTTGAATATTACAGCTTGTACATGCATAAGTTCTTGTGTATCATCAATTGTTTTTTTTTAGCCAGAAAGGAGCAATGTTATTTCTGTCTGTATGATTTTGATAACCCCTGGATGTTCACCTGAATTTCCTCCATCTGCTTACTCCAGTCCTTGGCTTTACGGAGAGCATCTTTCAGGTGGAGCATGTTTGGAAGATGAGCAGGAATGTTTCTTGCCTCATTGACAACAGCTTCAACGGTGGAAATTGCGTGCCTTGGTCTGCAGAGAATACAGAGGAAGACTTTATCCATGCGGCATTATGTATGTACTTTATGAGTTGTTTCACGTGGCTGCTAGGGAAGTGATGAATGTGAGCAAGCGTTCACAGGACTGACAGTTTAATAAGCCCCTCAAAGGGATGAGGCAATGAAGATAAAATTCTTTGCCGTGGGACACCATAAGCACAGCCAGGGAACTCAAACATCAGACCTTGGATTGACAGTCTGTTGTCTTATGTACTGAACCAAAACAACTCCACATGATAATCTCATGTCACTGTTTATTAACATATAAAACGATATTGGATATCACCATCCATTGTCCTCCCCCATCCCCAACTTTGCCCTCAGGAGTTCAAAAGAGCAAATGTCAAAGCTTTTACATTCAATGGCATACTTCGAGAAAAAATTACCAATGTGAATTAACATAGTCCAAGTAAATATTCATGCATAACAGTGAAATGCATGCAATTCACTTCAATTATCAAAGATGTTCTCTATAGAAATCTATTACTCTGACATCAGGACATGCCAAATTTATTACACTGTACTTGTACAGGAGCCACAGTGGGCCTTGGGTTGAAAGATGTTGTGAAGCATGGCTTTACGCTATCATAACCGTTAATGTGTAAATATTCTTTAAATCTATCAATGTACATGTATATCACACACACACACACACACACACACATACATGTATGTACAGGAGGACGGAGGATGGTTACTCACTTTGCAGTCAGACACACATTCGCCTTCTCCTCCCATCTCTCGCTGACCGTCAGCAGCTCCTGAAGCTCTGCCATGGCCTTCTCGATAGCCTGGTGGGGCGCAAGACTCACCCCAGAGTCGATCAGTTTTCGCAGTGTGTCCAGGGTGACGCTGTTTGGCAGTGCCAGGGTAGCCCGCACATCATCCAGCCACCGAGCCTGGTGAAGCTCCTGATGTCGAGACAAAAAGCCAAGCATAAGTGACTCTTGTTCAATAAGGGATTTGTTCTGCTTGTTTATCATGTGGGTTGAGAGAGAAATTTCTTTGTTGCTTTGAGGGAGTTCTGAAACAAAGATCTTGATTTTGACTGTTTCCATACCTCTAACTGTATAGGACAAATTTAAAAACTTTTGAACAAACAGTTTTATCCTCTTCATTGCAGGCTTTCTTTTTTTTCTTCTTCTTCTTTTTTTTTAAAAACATTAATCAGATTTTGATATGTTTTGTTTCTTTGCTTTTATCACTGAAATGACCAGCAATCAGTAGAATGAAGTTCTGGGGCATATGGCAGTTGAACAACAAAAACAATTCAAAGTTTCATTAACAAACTATACATGGCAACTTGTGAGGTAACAACATCATCAACTTGCTATTGGCACATTCATATCGACTAAGAACTATTTTGTGAAATAAGCAAAAATTCACAATTTTATAATTTCTGTGATTTTCACCTGATTCTGATCAGTTTCGCCCATTGTGCTTGTAACATTTACTCTTTCTTTTCAGACCAACTTTAAGTGGTTTAGAATTCCCCTGAAGTCTGTTTTAACAATTAACCTGCTGAACTGCAAACACCATCAGCAATGTATTCTCACCAATTTGAGCTTTGGTATCTCTGGGAGCTCGACGTCAAGGGTTGCACCAACCTCTAGAAGCTTCCTCAGCTTCTCCGAGTTGGGCGTGGCATCGCAGAGGGCATCCTGGGCATCCTCTCGAAACCGCTCCACCTCATCGACAAGTTTCTGGTCAAAGTGGAAAGCAATCATGCATTCTACCATCACATATTGTGCAATCAACGTAGTGTACCTAAGGAAGAGCTTTGGGCTTGCTTTAACAGATCTCTCCAGTAACTGAAATAATTTCTAAGATAGATATTTTATTTCAACTAGCTCTCTTCACAAATCTGAATAAAATATGTAATCAAAACAGAGGATGCAAATATCTATTAAAAAATGAAGTCTGTTGGAATTTACAATGAAATCATAAATAGAATTTAATAGATTCATACACAAGATGTATGTCTTGTGCTATTTACAACTTCTTTTTTTTTTTTTTTTTGGTAATGTGCAGCAAAGAACCTGTTGTTTGGTCATTGAGGATGAAGCGACACATTCTTTGTTTCGATACAGGAGCATGTGACATACCTGGACCAGTTGAGCTTCACTGATCTCACATGGCAAGTTCTGAACCTGTTCTAGGAACTGGTGGAGCTCTTCGTAGTTCAGCTGGGTGACAAACTTGGAATCAGTGGCACTTTTGCTCCTGAATGCACATAAAGATTAGAAGTAATGTCATGAACAGGAAAATCAAAGGAAATGCATTGGATCAATGTTCATTAGCCACATTCCCCTCTTGTAATACTTGCTCAAGAATAAAAGATCAGAATCATGAACCACTTAACTACTTGCAAGTAACACACAACCACCTTCAGCAGTTTTGTTTGTCGGAACAAAGCTGGCAATCATCTTGAATGATTAACTACTGATGCAATCCATGATATATCGACTTAACAATATGTCCCCCATATTTTGTATACTCCACTGGAGCATAGAGACTTCAATAATTGCTCCATGACAGGAATCCATGTAAAACCATGATAATCTTGAATTTATCACCAGAAGTTAATGCAGTTGTAAATTGATGACTGCTACATCATCTACAGGAAAGAAAAAAACATGATTCTCAACATAATAAAAAAAAATATTCAATATTCAACTCTGTAAAGGTTCTCAAAGCTCCTCAAAGATGCATAATTATGGAAGTGTTTTATCCACAAAACTATGAATATCAGCCCAAGATTACTGCTGCTATTGAATGTGCCACCTACATCAGTGTGTTGGGCCACAAGCAGAGATCCAGACTGAATCTCTGAAGGCTTGACAATGGTTCGAGGTGACTGCACTTTTCATCTTGCATGGGAATCTGGCCTAGCTGAGCCATAGGAAAAACTCAGCTGGAATCCTGCATTACCATGCGAATGGCATATACACAATATACCGTATACAGCACATCAGCTTAAGGCCGCTAAAATTCAGGAACACAATTGTATTCAATTTACAGGTGTCCTGGATGCATGCTTGTGTTTAAAGTATAATTCTGTCCAAATCTACTCACGAGCAGAAGAGCTAATGAATTAATGATATGTAGCGTGATCTCAGACTTAAAATGCTCCTCTTTCAGAATATGAACATCTAAATTAAGTTTCTGCAATGAACATGTCTGTTACAAATGCGTAACTCACAGAATTTCATTGAACGTACATTACTTCTAACCTCTCAGAATAGCGTTGGGTCACCTATTCATTCTGTCCACTCAACAACCTCACATTTATTGATAACTTGACATGAGAAGTTGTAAGAGTACTCATTATCGTGAGGGGTTTGATATCTGGTTTCCCAAGGCTATGAAACAAAGTAAACATAACAAATGACCTTTCACATGTATGCATACCAACAATGAAATGCAACAGTCATACTGCAAAGCAAGATATATTCACAAACATGAAATGTTTGCAAATCACCACTGGCATCCAATGCATATAGTGTAGACAAGAACTTTTGCGTGCATTTTAATTTCGCAAATCTTGACTCTCTCGAATTTTGCAAACATTCCTCATTTTACAGTATTTTGTCAACCATTACAATATGACAAATGTAACAAGTGAATGCATGTGACAGAGCCCTTTTTATTCCCAAAGACAGTTGCACAATTCTGTGCAGCCCTACCCCAAGGGATGCCCAGCAAACCTCTCCATACCTTGTCCTGTGCTTCTTGTTGACCAGCTGAATGGCCACGCTGGCGCACTGCTCTGCTTCGGCCACGGCATTCATGAGTTGCTGCAGAAGGTCGTTGTCGGGAAAGTGCTTTTCGTCTGCCTCCTCTATCATTTCCTTCAGCTGTGACATGTCTGTTGGAAGGGTAAGGAGTGATGTATGATTACAGGCTCTCAACGTTTTTCCCCGCTTTTCAATTCCAAATTTAATCCGCATACACAAATAGTTAAAGATGACAAAAATAATATGGTGAAGATGACTTTGTGTGTACTGCATCATACTGGTTAAGTGACACTTAGTAATTGACATCTGTTTCCTATGAGCTGGCTATGGAGCACTGCAAACTTTCATTTGCGTGTCTTTGAAGAACTGTGCACGTACGCAAGAGCTAACTAACAACTTTCCAGGAGCCTTTTTTTTTCTCATAACATCATTTTCAACAGCATTAAGGTAATCACTAAAATGTAAACTGTAGATTAAGTTCAACATATTTTGCTTTCATATCAAAACCTTCAGTGCATCTCGCCAAATCATTTAGCTGTTATCAACTCATACCAACACAGTTGGTGAAAACTCTTCATCACATGGAAAACATGTGACACTCTTCACCACATTGCAATGCATTGCACTATATACCTATACAAACATTTATGTAGAGGATACAGCACAAGATTCACAGAAACTGGTAGGGCACACTTGAGTTAGAAATGCTTGATGAAGGTAATCAGTACCCAAATGCACTGAAGTACACAAGACATCTGGGCCCTGTTGCATAAAACCCTTACCGCTGGACTTACCGCTCCTTTCTAGCGGTAAGTCTTCAAATTAGCGGTAAATTTTATAATTCTTGATGCTGATTGGCTGTGACGCCTAATTTTGACGGTAGTTACCATTGAAATTCAACGGTAAGTTTTATGCAATGGGCCCCAGATACTTTGCAAGGCACAACAAACAATGATTTACCAAGCTTTGAATCCTGAGGGGCTTCCAGTGCATTCTTGACCTTGTTGGCCCAGTTGTCAAAAGATTCGGCTCTGATCTTCAAGTTGTGCAGCATGGCTGGCAGCTCATCCAATGTGTATCGATACCTGAAATGAAGCAACATCAAATGAGGTACAGATTTTATGATGTGGCCTAGGCTCATTGCAACATTAAAAAAAGAAAAGAAAAGAAATGGATACATCACATGCTACCCATCACCTTTCTAAAAACTTAAATGCATGAAGGACAGGTCTGAAGAATACAGGTTTCTGTGCGTTTTTGCCTTTGATCTGTCATTACTGTCCTATCAATTGCTACATGTGACGAACAGTTACAATCTTTATACCACAACATTGTGCCACCTGCATCAGTGTGTTGGGCCACAAGCAGAGATCCTGATTGAATCTCTGAAGGCTTGACAATGGTTCGAGGTGACTACAATTTTCATCTTGCATGGGAATCTGGCCTTGCAGAGCTACAGAAGGAGCTCAGCTGGAATCCTGCATTACCATGCGCTTTGGAGCATTGCAAGATTTCAGACAGTGGAAATATAGAAAGCTAAGCAAGCAAACACTAATGTGAATCTGGTCACGACATTCCACAATAGGAGACATTCAGTCCAGTAAAATAAGTCTTACTGCAGCCCTTCCAAAGGGAAACATTTCTATGTGAATGGATAGGTACAGGTGCCACAACTACAACATTAATGAACTTATGACAAGCAAACAGACACACACACATATGAACACAATCACATCAAAAAATGTTTGATGGAACGTACATTGTAGCTTGTACCTGTTTCACTGAGATTACTTGCAAATATGTCAACACTGTCAAGATAGCTCATTATCACCATATCCTAATGTAGTGCCTTCATTAACAGTAAACTCTGTCTGGGTATTGTGTGTATTTGTGCTTGTATACTATTTGGAGGATCTTACATGGAAATGGCTATGGAAATAGAAATGGGAACTTACCATGATGATTACTATAACTAACATGATGTTACTTTTTTCCTTTTTTTTTTGAGGGGGTACTTTACTAACATTAATTTACTAAAAGGAGAATTTACCCACAACATATAGGAGAGGTAAAAGCATAAATATCAGAACACAGTGACATCTGAGGAAATTTGGACATATCTGTGTGAAAGTTATACATTTTTTAACATCTTGGTTAAATCTATGTGCTGTCATAGGCTACAACAGTCTGTAAAGTCACAGTACGGAAACGACACAAAGAAAATAAAAAATATTTCCCCCCCCCCATTTTTATGGCACTATAAATTCAAAAATTCTGAACAGATCATCTGATATTCCTCTAACTTAACAGAGGTGTTCTTCTCATATTTCTGCAGTCACTGAATCTACATACTGTATATAGTTGGGAGTAAACCCCCTTTAATCTGCACTCTTTGATATCAGCATTCATGGAATGAGCACTCAAATAAAATATGGCACATTACAAAGGAATACTGGAAGTAAGGAATATGGCATAGAATATGAGCATTCACAGAAAATGAAAGGACATTCATAGAATACTTTCATTATTGTTCCTAAACCACTGGACAATTTGAGCAAAAGTCATGATGTATACTACTTTTATTATACCTGCAATCTTCACAGAAATGTGAAAATTCCAAGGTCTTGTATACAGGAGATACTCACTCCAAGTGAGCAATTATTACTGTAACATGCTGAGGGTTGATGGTTCCTTTTTAGTATCATGTTGCATGGTATCCAAACACACTGCCATTCCTAGGCCCCTTGTTTGATTAGGAGGTTAACTGTTCTGACATTGTATCTACTGCTCTGAAATATCTTTTATCCTCTGATCAATAACCATGGTAAACACTTGAGCTCGTAAGAAGCAAATTCTGCCCTTTAATCGCGCAAGACTTGCATTTTCACTATTGTCTGTAAGCCACTCACTTCTCACAGAGCAAACAATTAAATAGTTCTGTCACTCACATAGCCTAGGTGACCCAATACATTACCATGTAATTTGTTTTGATTATCAGGAATATGATATTTACAATCTAGAGAACTAAGGTTAAGCCTATATGTGGATATAGAACAGGTGGTTGTAAATTTGAAACCTGCCTGACATGTATGTATTGGTGCAAGGTGTTTCCCCACCACATCCCATGTGACCAAGAAGTACCAATTGGAAATTGCCAAAGCTGTGGGTAATGATGGCAATGATGGCAGGGGGAGTGCTCTAACACACTGAAGAGGCTACCCTGGGTGGGTGGAGCCATATCATTATCATTACAAGGACTTTGGACCAGAGGACATGAGATATGGTCCCTTATGATTTTTGTCATGCACATCACGATTTCTAGATATATGATCATTCTTCCTGTATACATTGCCCGATTGAGCCCTTGTTTCTTTTTCTGGTCCTTCACCCAACAAAGACTAGTCAAGAGTTGATCAAACAGGGGTTTGGGGGAAATGTGTGTCATGATAAAAATCAGTTTGTCCTCAATGGGTTAATGAGAGTGACAGGGTTTCTACCAGGATCTCCAAATCATGTGATTACTCTTGCAGATGACTGGAATGAAGGAAGGAAATACACACTGCGGTAAAACTGAGCTTCCCTGGTCCCATCCTGTGCATCCTGGAAATATAACTAGCTGTAACCTTCTCTTGCCACGGAAATGACATACTATCCATCTGAGGGGCTTTTGAATGTTGCCTCAAAGAAGTTTTTCCCCAAACCCGTTGATGTGAGCCTATATAGCCTGGCACATACAGTTTCACTATTGGCAACTTCTGAGATATGAAGCACACAGGAGTTGTACTTGACTGCGAACACATGCTGATCAATTTGCTCGTTTTGGCCAGAATGAGCATTCTTTTTTTTTAAATTACCTACCATAAGTAACAAAGCAAGTGGAGAGCACAGACCTCTACCACACAGCTCATTTCCACCCATTCAAGTATGCTGAAAACTGGCCAATTTCCCAGTGATAAAGAAGCCTTGTGTTTAATACCTCATCATCAGCTTCCTGCTGCGCACCCCTGTATGCAAACCTCAAATACGCGCAGCTTGAACTCCAAGTTTATTGACCCTATCTGCCAAAAGATGAAAAACAAATCCTTCAAAAATTCATAACATTTCTGGATCACTACCAAACTTTAATCATCTGTTCGTTGTGCCATTATCAACTTTTCCTGTAAGGTTTATACAAATTAGTTCACAATTATTTTGCAAATAGACAAACAAATCAATGCTGAAAAAAACATAACCTCCTTGCTGAAAGTAATAACCATGGTATTAGCAGATGTTAGCATATTTCAGAAATGTCAAATAATTCCAATAACTGTACACTATTCTATAGAGGTTATGCAGGGTAGGTTTTCACATTAGCCTTCAAATAAAGAAAAAAAAAAAACATCTCTATCTACACACAGTAAAGTAATTAGTGTGTTTATAGAGCCATTGCTCTTTACCAATCCTTCCATTTTTTTTTTCATTCTTCCACTTTCCTGGACTGCATTTTCAGAAAGCCATAAACATATCATTTTCTAAAATTCTGGAACTGACATCTCTCCAGGTCAATACAGATAAAATTAACTTTCCATATATTAGATACCATTTGGATTCTAGAGGCATCTTGATATTGCTATGATGTAAATGTGTCTTGTTTGTTTGTTTGTCTGCTGTTGCTTTACAGCGGTGCTTCTGGCAACTACTCATAGTCTTTTGCTCTTGGACTGTGCATGCAGGGTATACCACAATCCAAAACAGCTTTTCAAGAGCATAAATATCAACTATGAATATTTGAAGGTGTGACCTTCTCCCATTCCCCCTCCCCCTCTTCATGAGAATCTCAGTGGGCTTACCGAAGGCAGTGCCTGGAAGGCTGGCACTCGCACAGCTTGTCCACGTGCTTGATGCAGACCAGCCTGTTAGGGGTACAGGGGCAGGTGATGGCAGACAGGAAGCAGGTGGTTTTGCAGCTCTCGCACTGACGCTCGTCGTCTGGCAGCAGCTCAAAGGCCTCGCGCTCTGCCTCCACAGTGCCCTGGGCAGGTGTCATAATTAGGATTACGGTTGATGAAAATTTGAAAGGGTCATTGTATTTAATGCAAGCTATCAATGAACTACCACTGATAAGAATTGAGCAATAAATGTCAGCAGCCTAAATCAAATGTGCCCTGGACTGTTGTTAAACAACTATGTATCTCTGAATGCAAGTGAATTCCAAACATCCAGGCAATAATTGTAGAGAAGAATAAACAATTGGTAGTTTTTTGCAAGGGA
The DNA here is from genome assembly GCF_964275005.1 of Diadema setosum. NCBI lineage: Eukaryota > Metazoa > Echinodermata > Echinoidea > Diadematoida > Diadematidae > Diadema > Diadema setosum. The sequence goes on along the minus strand of NC_092686.1, from coordinate 24,354,874 downwards.
TATGAATACTTATGAGTACATCTGTATGTAAGATGTCAAGGCCAATGCAGCTACACAACTTTTGCCACAATTCACCGATTGTACAAACTAGCAGCCAGAAGTTTAACATCACCAGCCTAGCCAGTTTCCAGTCACGGCCAGTCGTGAAGATATGACATGTCAAATTTTCACGACCAGCTGTGGAACTGTCAGCCAATCATGCTACAGTGTATGTACTGACGCCAGTCAATACAGTCTGAAGCCTCGCTACTGTAAACCCACAAATTTTCGCGGTGCATTGATTTTTGCACATTTTGCGCTACTTTTAGCTAGCCCAAAGTCTAAAACCCTTAAAAATATCTTCACAATTTTCTCTGCAGATTTTGAATGGGTTGACAATTGTGCAGCATGAATTCAAGAACCAGCTAATATGTTTTTGAGCTGCTCAGCACAAAAATATGGACGTTGACAGTATGTGGTCTGATCGCATAGTGTGCGGTGCCACGTCGGGCTATTAGTCGTGTCTATAGAGTCGTGGGACTGGTCAGATGGCATGGTGTGGTGCGCGGTGGGCTCAAGACATTCGGGATGCTCACCCTCTCCAGAAGGGCCTTCCGGCAGCCCTTCTCATCCTCCACCATGTACAGCATCTCCTTGTAGACAGCCGCCGCCATGCTCAGGTCCAGGCTCTCGGGGTCGGCAGCCATCTTGCACACCAGTTCCTCGTGGGAGAAGACACAGACGCGGTGCAGCTGGCGGTAGTGCTCGATGCACAGCCTCCCCATAGGCAGCTGATGGATGTAAGGAAGGTGAAGATTTAAACACAACCCTTAGTCACCATACACCTGCAACCTGCCTGCTCCTTCCTGGGTATTTTACACATTTTACACAAAGCATTATCATATGAATGATGTCGTAAGATGCCTTTATCACTGAATGAATTTGCAAGTAATGCACTCCTGAGAGCCGCCTTCTTTATGTTTACAGCGCAACCACAATTGCTCTGATGAAAACGTCTACATGTAACATATTGGAAATAATGCCTCTGCCTCTCCTAACATTAAAAAAAATAAAAATCATGGTTCTATTCTGTGTGGATTCCCATAAATAAGCTAAAAAGGATTAGCTTTGGGTGTGTATGCACAAGGTTGATATAACATTTCACAACAGGGGGGGGGGGGGGGGGGGAAGAAACTGACTATACATAACTCGCACATAATGAAACAGAACATATCATGAGGAGGTTCCCAGCAGTATCATATCAGATTCAGAAGTTTTTAACCATTATTAACCATTTCTCCATCACACTACATGTGCAGGTGTGCACGTGCTTCATACTGTTACACTGATGACATTGCAAAGCAAGTGTTTAGTGTTAATCAGTAAAAAAAAAAAAATCCCTTTGAACTGCTTCTTATTCTCATGTGTGCCATATTTGGTGTATACAAATGTTGCTCACCCAGTCTGCAGGGCAAAAGTTGACAGCTTCTGCAAAGTTGTATCCCTGGTTGAAGCCTGCATGGTAGGCCCGGGGGAATGTCACCACAAACTCCCCAGCACACTGGTTGGTCCTCACAATCTGGTCAAATAGAAACAGGGTAAGAACAATGAGAGAAACATTCAACAATTTCTGTCTGGGGAACCTTCGATTGATTCCAACTGAAAAATATGTCATACTGCCTAGATACACCCTATCAATGTCTATAGTAATGTCGAAAGAAGATACTAACCACTTAATATCTATAATATGATTCCCCCCCCCCCCTTTTTTTATGTGCTTACTCTTCATGTGAAACCCTTCTCAGTGCAAACTACAATACAAAAACATCTTGGTTTGTTTGGTGTGTTTTTTTTAGCACCTTGGTAGGGAAACAGAATGGGGGGAAAAAAGGTCACTGGATGGTATAAAAGTGGAACTAATACACAGCTAAACTTAAACTGAATATGATCAGGAAAAAAAAATCATAAATTTGTGTTTGTTATTGTTGTTTTGAGTTTTGCTTTTGTTTTGTTTTTCAAACAGGTGGACTTTATGACAGGTGGTGTTTAGAACAGGTGATCACAGCAGCAGACCTTGGCATGCAAAAAATAGCCTTTAAGAGTAAAAATGACAAAGTAAAAGGCTTAATGCCAAGACCAGAGCTGTCAACATTGACATATTAAAATCAAGGAGGCTCCAGTGAGCAATCATGGAGATACAAGAGTATTATATACGTCTCAAAAGGCAAAGGTCATTCCCATATATATCCCTTTATAAGGACATGAGAGAGACATTTCCAAGTTTACGGGGAGTCTCCTGTAGAATTATGGAGGTTCAGCAGCTAAGCAAGACTGAATTAGAGCAAACAGCCCCTACACTCACCGGCACGCCATGGTTCATGAGGATGGTTGGCGACATGATGGTGACGAGCTGGTGGAGAAGATCTGGTTGTGCCTCAAACAGCTCAGGCGCCTGGTTCTTCATCACCTCCTCAAAGGCCTCAGCCTGACTCCCAGGCACTCCATACCATGTCTTAGGCTCTCCCCTGGGTTGGAGCAAGAACCAATCCAAAAGACTCACTCGTATAAAACTCTACATACTGATTTACATCAAAATAGTTTTGCCTGCCAGCCAAGAATCAAGTACAGCTGTATTACACTTTATAGAAATCAATACCTCAGATATTAGAAGCAACATTTGGAAGTTGTAAACGGAGACATGCTCAGTCTCAAAAGGTAATCGCAAATCATTCTTTTCATGCCCTATATGGTTTCTTTTGATGATTTCAGAAATCTTCTCTCTAGCTTTTCCCCAATCATTCACTGAGCTAAATATAGCAAATTTTCTCATGCAAAGTGTCCATAAATGGTTAAAATGCATGGCAAAACCTATAACTTCCTTTTCTTCAGCAGTGTCTCGTAATTGACGTAAAATATTTCTTTCATAACCCTTAATGTAGCTGTTTCTTGTAATTTAAACAATCATGGCAACAAAAAGTAATATGTTTAAACAAAGTAAGTGAGTCTAATTATCAATGAAATTGTCACCACTGCATGTTTCAGGTGTAGTTGATCAGTAAGCCACTATGTGTCATCACTTCATTGGCATCAAATATAAACTGCATCAGAGAGCTCATGGGGAGGGGGGGGGGGTAGTTGTATGGTCCCCTGGGGTCTTACCAATGCAGGTAGTTGATGGAGTAGCTCCAGTGATCCTCGTTGTGCCAACAGAAGGAGGAGAAGCACATGCCCACGTAGATCCAGGGCACCTTCATGCCAGAGATGTCAGCGTTGATGTGGCACAGCACCGACTCGTTCTGTATCGGCAGGTTGTTCAGGTTCCAAGGTGATGTGATGTATTCCTAGAAAGGCATCATAAAACCAGAAGATGGAATAATGGCCATGGGCATCCTTGACACATTGTGGTTCTTGTCAAGGCAGCAAAAGAATTGGCATGTAATACAGATGTATGTATTTTTAAGTCCACTCCTTCAAATACATAGTCTATAGGGGTCATTCCTCATCTTTTGGTCTGATGTGGTATACTAAATGCACTTTTTTATTCTTTCATTCTGTCTTCCTTTTTTTTTGGGGGGGGGGGTGCTGGGATGGGAGGGGGAGCCATGCTTTTCTCTGTCCGTGAAGTTAAAGTATATTCTTTAATCTAACACATATCAAGAGAAATTGCATAGCACTTTCATAACAGACAATGCAAGACAAACAGCTGGCGAAGACCATCATAAACTTCACAACCATTTACACTGAACCATCATCATATAAAAAGAGCATTAGGGACAAGCACTTATGAGGGAAACAAATGCTAAATCATTGTCCTCCCTCCCTTCCCCCTCCCCAATTACTATTCTGTCATCTGATCTTTAACATTTAAATGTTTTGTTTTTAGGGCAGACTTCTCCATGAGTATCACTTGGAGTCTTCATTTATATGATCTTTAGATGCACAACAATTACCTTCGTCATCATTAAGAGTTGCAAAACCAGTCAAAAAAAAGAAAGAAAAAAAGAAAGAAAAAAAAAACAAGAATGATAATATAACAAGTCAGCATCTCCCTTTACCTGATCTTCTGGGGCCACACACTTGTTCTTCTTAGTGGGGAATCCACTGCCCTGGTTCAGGGTGTGGATGTCGGCCCCATACTCCACCAGAACATCATCCTCCACTGACTGCACAAGACGCCAAAACTCTTTCTCAATGGATTCGGGTGGTACCATCTGTAAGCCATAAAGAAAGGAAAAACTACATTAAACAAGTAAATACAAAAACAACAAGTATTGCATTGATAAATCAACAAGACATCAGCCTTCTTACAACATTATCAATCTCATCATGATGCAAGAACAACCGCCAAATGTAATACATAAGATCTGATGGTCAGTTGAACATTGTGTACAATGTGGGAGAATGCAACACATCTGCTTTCATTTGTTATGTCTGGCAAATATCAATGTAACCTCGTCAAGTCACTGAAAAAAGAAAAAGAAAAAGAAAAAGATTTTGTCTTGTATAGAGCGGAGAGGACTGACCGAAAAGGAAGACTTACATGGACAGGCATGGAGAAGAAGTCTTTCTTGAACTGGTCCGCCTTCTCACCAAAGGACTGGAGGGTGTACTCTCTGCGAGCTGTCTCAAATCCAAAGGGATCTTGCGGCTTGCTGCATTCCTGTAGATATCCAAACATTTCATTCACAGAGTTAGCTTCTGCATGTATCAGTGATTATTCAAGGACTAGGTGATCTGGCAAACTGATCTGATTTTAAATTTCATTCTAGTATTAGAAGTAACATGAATGAAGTTCTTTGTATTTGTACTTCCCAATGCAACAAGTGTGTATAGTAACCTGTACGTTGAAAATGTATTGATGTCCATACATACATTGTAGGTTCAATCAAACATTCTTCTATCCCTTAATTTCCCATCATACTTACAGGTTATAACTAGAAATGTCGCTTTGGCGACTGGTATGCCTCCGCCATAATGCATGATTTTCCCAATAGGTCTAGATAGTACATGTGGACAATGTGTGATTACATTTTCACAAAATTGGCAAAATATTGAAATGAAAAGTTTGTCACAAATGTGTTGAATGTGCACCTTCCTTGACCTAGGTTTAATTGGATGAATAGGAGAGCATGTATCTAGGGATTTAAGGACTTTAACTCAACTTTGACCCATTCATACATTTAGGCATTGAGTAATTTTCAAGATACAGGTGTAGAGAAAAAGTGCAATTTCTGAATTGAATAGTAAATTGTTACCATTTTCATCTGGCCCTTGACCCTAAAATTAATAAGATAATCACTTTCAGGTAGAACATGCATAATATGTACTATGTTTCAAGATAACTTGAGCCACTTCTGAGATATGGAGGAAAAAGTTAGTTCAGCACTTTCACTTGATCTTTGACCTTTTGACCTTTGAGGCAAAAAAAAGAAGAAAAAAAAAACTTTCCAGAGAATTTCTATTAGGTTACACATGTATGCATACACCAAGTGTAAAAAAAAAATAACCCTGCTGGCATTGCATGATAGGAGGGAAATAGTAAACTTTTGAAGTGTTGCACTTGACCTTTGACCCCTGACCTTTGACCCCATGAACCCTACATTCTCTAGATAATCACTTCCAGTCAGTATATGTATATACTATGCTCCACGAAGATACCTTGAACAATTTTCCAAGGTATGGAGAAAAAAAAGAAGTTTTAATATTTTTACTTGACCTTTTGACCTTTGACCTCATGACCCAAACTTTCACCAGAGAATCTTAATTGGGTAATACATGTATACACTAAGTTTCAAGAAAATATCTTCAGGCATTCAATAGATATGGTGGAAATAGTGAAATTTTATGTATTTGACCATGACCTTTTGACCTTTGACCTTTGACCTCATGACCCAAACTTTCACCAGAGAATCTTAATTGGGTAATACATGTATACACTAAGTTTCAAGAAAATATCTTCAAGCATTCAATAGATATGGTGAAAATAGTGAAATTATATGTATTTGACCTTGACCTTTTGACCTTTGACCTTCAGCATGTGCACCCAAAAGTTGATAGGCACAACTTCACCCCCTAATACACATACATGCCAAGTTTCATTAGGATACCTCAACAGGTTTTGATAGTTACCTTGTCCACAAAATTCATTACGGACGGACGGAAGGATGGACGGACGGACGGACGGACGGACGGACGGACGGAAGGGCGGACGGACGGACGGACAACCCGAAAACATAATGCCTCCGGCACCACTTCGTGGCGGAGGCATAAAAAAGAAAATCAACATGATGCGATTGTGACACATAGAAATGGATCCCTATAGATCATCTTGATATTGTCTTGACACAGAAGTCAGTGTTACAAACTTAATCTCAATTTTGGGTCTGCCCCATACCTTGGCAACACACGAAGGGCATCTCCAGTCTCCCTTGGGAACTTCTGGAAGCGGCGGGATGAGACAAAATGTGTGGAAACTGTCGTCGCATCCATCGCAGAGGAGCAGGCAGTCCTCTGCGTCGCCCCGCCCACATGTGTGACACATGTACATCTCAATCTGTATTAGAGTAAACATAGGGATTTAGCATATACAGTTCAAGTTCTTCTAAATGCCATTCCATGAAAATGTAGTGGCTCATGATGTAACATCGATGCTTAACTCTTGTTCCTTCAAATCTGTAGCAGAACGGCACTACAAAATAAACAAAGCTTTTTAATCTTCCCATAGTTCTCAACATCATAATATATAATTTCATCATGATTAAGAATAGAACAATCCCTCAATGTGATTAATACCCTATCTAATACTGAGAGAGTTAGTTCAAAGAGCACTAACTTTGTATGCTTTTTATTGAAAAAAAAAAATTGTTGATACCGTGCCAACACATTGCTCAATGTGGAATAAAATTGTGTTTTGCTCAATTAAAAATTGTTGGTCAAATGTGCCATATTTTACTCAAGTGCTCAACAACTGAGTTAGATTAATAGACTGGTAATTTCTATGATTTTTATTAAAAGATGCTGCAACCATGGCAACACAATGTTCAACATTAGCAAAACATGGAGTTTGCACAAGTAGATATCACAGCCATCACATGTATTCCAAACAAATAAACAACTCACAAAGTTGGCACTCAGTGCCCCAGTCCTGGCTCTCATAGTCATGGACGAGCCCCCCGCTGCCTGCTGCTCAGCCAGCTTTCTGGGAGACGTCTTGGTGGCCTTCTTGGTAGCCTTGGGCTCCTTGTAGTCTGGGTCTGAAGTGCTGCTCTGACGGTCCAGCTTGGCCCACGATCCATCAGTGCCATCTGGACAATTTGAAGAAGAATACAATGCATGGGGCAATGAGTGAGTGAAAAGTCATTTTTACAAACATGTCTCTATGTGATCTATTATTCCTGTTTAGACTGAAATATGAATTTTCCTACTGTTATGATCTGTTGCTAGACTGTTGTGACTTTATATCAAATTTACCCATCTTTTATCAGGGATAATATCTTTTATGATCTGACTAACATTTATAGAGCAGAACAGTCTGCAGTTTAAGATATAATCCTAAGGTTTTGAATTAATACAAACAAGCACATATTAATGTTTGCAGTTTACACAAACAGTTGTCTTCATGCATAGTATAATATTCCTTTGTATGATACGGAACATTTTATGGGAGCACACACTTGCTGGTTTAATCTGGAAGCACAAAAATATGCCAAGAGGGAGCATACGTGTAGTACAAAAATGAAACCTAGACAAGTAACACAAGATAATGACTCTCTTCATGGTGCATAACAAACAGATACAAGGAAATGAAAAGTAACTTGACCATACTGACAGCAGTCATTTACATGTCATAGTAGCAGAGGGAAAGTAACAGTGACAACATTTACACTTCAGCCTAAGCCATGCTGTTACAAGCTCTAGCATTAAAGGTAGCTAAAACTTGACAATCATGGCTATCACAAATGTAGTAATATTAGTAGCCATAAAAGTGGCAGAGGTAACTAAAGGTCCCCTGACATCCAATTCTGATTCTGTGTCCATTATGGATTCTACTGAATTGAATAGGTCTTCATGTTATAAATTCAGGGCTTGTCAGATTGAAATAACCATCAAATCATTTCAATCATTGGATTTTTCACTTTTCTGCACCTACTAAGTCCCCCTCCCCCTGAAAAATCTTTCTTTCTCTTTGTGATGTCATCAGCAGTAAAATCAACTGAACAATACCTATCATGCGCCTTGCCATAATCGGTGCACCAGCTAACAACATGCAGACGGGTTTCATGCAATTACATAACATGTAATGGATGTCAGAGGACCTGTTAGCCATGGAAGTAGTAGAAATAATCACTATAAGTAGAAGTAAATAAAGAGGTTATGATGATTGCATAATTGCAGCAGAATCAGTGATGTATTTCAAGCATTCCGAGAAGCAAACTTGTAAATTGTGATTGCACCAATGGTAGTAACAAAAGGCAAATCGGTTGAAGTAGTAATTTGGATAGCTGCCACTCCTAATAGTCACCATTTCTATGGCAGTCAAAGTCTTATATTCAAGCAACACAAGCAGTTAGTGTCAATGAAGATTTAGTGGAGTGGTAGCAGTTAAGTTTCTGTCTAGCTAAAATAACAGCAACAGCAGAATTGAGCCAAGTATCATCTAAATCATTACACATGGCTTAAAGTGCAATTCTGCATCACGTTTCAGTTGGCTTTAAAGGTCGTAAATCCTTTTTGCAAATGTCACAAATTTTTCTCATGGTTGAAGAATAATGTCTCCAAACATCATGTATGAAATGTTACAAACAAACTCCATGTCATTCGAGAACATGCTCCCTTTTTGTACCCAGAGTATTAAACTGTTGGCATTTTTTCAGGGTTCAAATTCCCTGGAAATCTATAGTATTGTTTCCTCTTCCACCATAGAGAAGTTCCCAGTTTTATTATTCTGAAGAAAGGTTTGAATTACCGATACCTATCTCTACAATATACCAGCTTATGAAAGGAATATAATTTTCAGAGATACAAAAGGGACACACGAACTGGAATGATTAGAGTAAAATCAGATGAAAGGAATCGTAGAGGTTTCATTTAAAAAATTCATACGGGCAGAGGTGATGATGTCATCACCTCATAAGTCTCCTATTGAGTTGTACACAATTCTTTCCATTATATAAAACATGGGATCAAAAAGAAAGAGGTGAACATTGTGATCAAATTATTGTAGTCTTGTTTACATATTCATAATATTCTGAATTTTAGGGGGAAAGAGGTTGCAATTGCCAAATCATCAAACAAGGACATCATTTTAATAATAACTTTGTGTACAGACCAATGGCAGAGTTGTGAGGCGACTACATCATTGCCTATTCTAATTAGCATGCATTCAGTGCAAACGTGCAAAATTTTAACATGTGAACATGGCATGGACGTGCTCTTCGTGTGTCGGGCCAATGAAACAAAATACTGCAACAAACTGATAACAGGGCAAAGATGAAACACATTAAAAAAAACCTAAATCTAAAACAGAACACAGCAACCTATAGTGGTTAAACATGATAGATCAAATGACACATGTATAAATCATGTTTAAGATACTTCCGTAAACAAGAGAGGAAATCTAGAATCAGTCTACACATACAATGTATGTGGCAGTAGGTATTAAAAATTGTAGATGACCGACTGACAGCAGTTAACCAATGTGATGGAGATACAAATTCAAACCTGACACAGAAAGCCACTACAATAACTAAATAAATATTTGATGAAGATTTCTGAGCATTTCTTCATATAATGATGGTGCTACTCTTGACAGTGGGTTTTTAATAATGCTGAAATGATAAAATGGAGCACAATATCATATTCATACTACTGAATTCTGGCTCTTCAGGGGCAAAAAAGCTAGCACGCTTGAAGAGATGAGTATAAATGAGACATACCAACTTGGAATGTGAACTCAGTAGAGTTGTGGGAACATCTATTCCTTTCCATCACATGTTAAATTAAAGATTGTCACGCCAAAAAGCAGGGTACATCAGTTAGTTGCCTTGAAAGGCTGTTACAAGATGCCCGCTGAAGATCAAATTAACTGGCCAATACCATTAGGTCATGTATAGATTTTGCTTAAAAATTTGCTCCAAGTGGCACTGAAGTCTTGTTCATATCATCATTCAATATTGACATGTAGTCATTGTTTAACTGCATTCATGCACAATGACTGTCTCTTTGCCTAACACTTTCTGTTAAATGGAAAACAATGAATTCCTCATGATGTAAAACCTTATATCATGTTAAAACATCAAAGATGGATAAGATATATTGTACATAAGAAACCAAACAAAACCAAAATTTCTTAGAGGAAGCATTTCTTCTGTATAATTATTTTTTATTTTTTTTTTCCATTTTTTTTTTTTTTTTACGAGAAGAGAGGGTTAGTGTTTACCGCAACCAGTGCCGAGTATGATATGTGTGAAACTAGATATAGAGGAAACTCCAAAATAAAACAAGGGATCACACTAACTTCTTTCTGCGCTCTTCGTGATGGGCATTATTTCATCACTACCTTTCTTTTCCCCAGGCTGGGCAACGAGGCCGAGACCCTGGAATTTTGGACCAGGACCGAACAACTGCAGCTTTTTGAGCTCAGGGTTGTTGCTGATGTCCACGGTCAGTGGCTCCTGTGAGGTGTGTAGAGCAGAAGAGAGGATCGTCATTGCTTGATAGGTTAGCATTCTCATTCGTAGGATAAATATCATTATGTAATATCCATTCCTTGAAGTTGACACTGTGACCTACTCGTAATGTGATTTACGGATGCCAAAGAGCATTCTAGAGAGGCACAATTGTCATTTTTTCCTACATTGCTTCATGAATCAATAGGGAGGCCTACTAAATTTGAAAATTTTAGATAGCCAATGCCAAGTAAATGTGAGTAAACTGACAAGGCTGGCAAATGACAGGCTTCAATGTGAAAGACGAATAAAGACAGACTTGTATGAGAGAGTACACTATCTTTTTTTTTAATAGTGTAACATAACCACTTCACCAAAATTCATTTTTTTTTTTTAAAGTGACTTAGCAGCAATACCATAGATACTCAGGATTTTAGCATTCAAACATGAACACAATTACATGAAAAACAAAATTGGAATTATTGAATGAGCAAAATTTCTGCAATATCATTCTTCATGACTATTCAATGACTTTTCGGTAACATTTTTTCTTTTGCATATTTCCATGCAGATAGAAAAACATTTTCAAACATCCATAAATTTACCTATGACTCTTGGAAGCCTTTTTTTTTTTTTTAGGTATTCAACTGATACTGCACGACTCAACTACATTCAGCTTTGGAAGGAAACGACTATTCACACACCAGAATGTTTGTTGGCCACATAGGCTGTGTGCCAGCACCTGTCACAACATATGTCAGCTCATGTAAATAATGACGTGTAGCTCCTCACCAAGCAATTACCTGGTACTGGAGCGACTACCAAAACAAGATATGGAACCTACTATGTTCCCATTTGTACAGTAGGCAATATGTTCAGGAGAGAGAGAGGGCTGTGGTGTAGGTACTACAACACAAAATATGACAATCCAAACCTTTTGGATGGGTAGAAGGTTTTTACTTCTGATGAAGTTCTGTAATGACTGGTATACCACATAGGCCCGAATTCACGAAGGTGGTACAAATGAAACCATGGTTTAAACCATGGACAAAAACCATGGAGTGCCAAGTGTCGCATGGAATATCTCGTTAGGAAATCAGTCATTTCGTTGATGAAATGATTATTTTGTAACAAAATGACAACATTTTGTAACTAAATGAACATTTCGTCCACGAAATGGTCATTTTGTCGACGAAAAGACCAATTTCGTAACAAAATATTCTGTGCGACACTTGGTTTAAACTTGTCCATGGTTTAAACCATGGTTTCATTTGTACCACCTTCGTGAATTCGGGCCAAAGAGTATATCAATATATATCTTCCGGATTTTGTTCTCATAACTATGTTGAGTTGACAAACACATGAGTATGCCTCTGTAAGAGGCTGCAGGCAAGACAGGATGTCAAAATTTCTTAATCATACTCCACTGTGAGGTCATGGGATGCCAATAGTGCTGAATATTCATATCCATTACAATGGCAACTACCAAGATCTACTGGGCTCTTCCCGTGGTCATCAAAATGAGTATAGATCACAACTATCTGACATAGCAGGGCACACTGGAAGCTACAACTAACATCTTATTTTCCAGAACAAACCAAAGCAATATGCTTTGCACACACATACCTCAGGGGCCTGTCTCTTCACCCGGCGGCTGTATCCACTGGTGGAGGAGGGTTTGATGGCCTGGCGGGATGGGATACCATGGGGGACGTAGTCCTTGTCCTTTGCATCACCTTCAGGTAAGGGTTGCTGTAAGGGGGAGGGGGAAAGACAATACAGTCTTTGGCTCAGCAGATCCATTGCAGAACACAAAGTGAGCTACTACTTTGGATATGAGCACACTTCACAGTCATACATGAGCCTGTTTTGATGTAGTTCACACCTTTAAGTAGTCACAATGATGTACAGAGATTTGAACACAGCTATGTGGCTGAAAAGCACATTAAAAACAAAACAGCCATTCATACACTAATCATCGTCTGTACAACAGTACCATGATACAAAACACTGTCACCTTCAGTTGTTTCTTCCACAATATTCAAATCCAAATCCAAATCAATGTGTCGTGACTCCTACAAAGTATGTCATTAATTAATGTCATGGTTGTTTGATTGTTTTTCCCCATATATCCAATTTCCCTTTAATGCTGTTTCATGGAGTAAAGTCAGGAGTGAGCCAGAGCTAATTCATTCAATATGGGTTTTAAGAATTTGTTTGACCTCGACCGCGATGATACCATACATGACATATACTGTAAAGTGATGACGGTCCATGATTTCGCAATGAGATTCAGTTAGCTAGTTGTATGTGGTCGGCAGCAGTCACGCCTATGGGTAGGTGAACAAGGCCAACAACAAAGCCAACTCTCCCTTTCGCCAACTGGCCTTCCCAAGAGAAATCAAATAGCATCAAATAAAGCTACTCAGCTTCATACAATCTCCATTCAACAAAAATTCACTTTTCTAGAATAATGAAAGAGCAATGGACCAACCTCTTTCAGAAAGCAGGGGGAATAATTGCTACCCTTAACATATGTCAATATCAAGTTGATGGAATTTGTAATTTTCATGAAAAATGGATTTTTGTAGAATTTTCTTTATATTTTCTTGGTATTGTTGTCCACTCATACGTCATAACCTCTAGTAGTCTCCTCGTCCAGCGGTTCCAATACCAAAACTTTAAAGATTCATAACTTTTGCATCGATTGTCCGATTTTCTTCAAACTTTCACTGATGTGTTCTACTAATGTTACTGCTTTCACTCAATCCACATTGCTCTTGGGGTTTATCTTCCCTTTAAATTGCACATTACTTGAATATGAGACCATTCTGAAACAAATAATTTTCACACAACAATAGATATATAATGTACTCTTAAATGAATCCCACAAGGATTGGAACAATCATCCCCCAGCATTCCCACTGATTCCCACTGATCAGTTACTAGCCATCCCCTTTAAAGATGCACAGATATAGAAACATCAAGTAGGCATAAGTTTGGACAGAATCATTCATATTAGAAAGATGCCATTCAATGATAATATGTTCCTTACTAGAAACATTCTTTGGCCATTTCACACATACTTGTCATGTATTGTTACAATGGAAATATTTGCAGCGATGAAATTTTTGTGCACTTCCCACAACCACAAACTAGTGCGAAAATAAGAGCATGCCAATATTTTTGCTTGGCATTGTTTCTGTAGATGATGTCTTGATTCTGCAGAATTAAAAACACATAAAATCAATCTTACCCAGCCAAGCGTGAAAAAGTAATCACACAATGATATTCACTTTTACAGTAACTGCAATGTTGCCTACAAAGAAGTCCTCATGCTTCATTTGGTATGAGGAAAAAATACAATTTCTCTAGTCTTTTATGCTGAATAGTAACTCCATTTTCTTGGATAGATAATGCGTATGCATAGCATGTCTTCCATAGGTCTCGAGTCAAATGTGGAAAAAATAGTCCCTTCAACAAAGACTGCGAAATTGATGAAAACTGGCATTTTAAGGAAGCTGATGAATCGTACACGGGTGGCTGCACATTCCCTGAACCATGACACCTCTTTTACAGTCACTAAAGGAGTATGAGACTGGGAGTCTCACTCACCTTCACAGGGCCATCAACATCAGAACATTTGCCCCATTTTATTCAATCGTCCAATGATCTAATGATTTTGTTTCAGCAGATTTATATACAATTTCTGTCTGTCTCTGTCTCTGTAGGGTCTACACTCCATCAGCATACATACCACAGGCTGATCAAAGGGCACTCCGGAATGGAAGACGTCAAACGGCCAGAGGATTCTCTCGTAATGCTTCAGCAGCTGGCTTCCTACACCTTTGCCTGGGGGGTAGTGTAACTGTGCACAAAACAGAAATGTTCGAGAAGGGACTGAGAGCTGGACTCTGCACTACACTCCACAGCCACAAGACGATCAATCAGTTCAACCTGAAATATATCGGTAATTATTATGCACAGTGTGCATGCTTAAAGTGCAACTAACAAGGTCTTATGAACACTGAATGCATGACTAAAGATTATATACAATGGGACTCAGCAGGTGGATTTACATGTACGTGTACCTTCTACACTTTTAATATGCAGACAGCCAAACTAAAATATAAAGAATAAGAAACGCAAGTCTGCACAGGCATGTAAGAAACACTCATAACGATTTTCTCTGCCTCAAACCACCGTGGACACAAATTATAAACTGTCCTGAGAATCAGTTTCGGATTGCAGTGGTATTGCTGTTGCAGTAATCTCCTACTGCATAGCATACACCCTTCTGAGAATCACTAAACAAACACAAACTTACAAATACATATATACACAACTGATTAGAAAACATAAATTGTACACTAATGATAACATATTCTGTGGATGCACAACTAAAATGAGTGCACATAACTTGTCACTGACAAAAGATCTCCTTGAGTTGTAAATATTTCAGTACAGTGCTAATCATGTTAAAGGTTTCGTCTTCAACCTGTTGCACAATAAGACGTACATTCCTTTGATATAGTGATAGATAATTTAAAATTGAAATGACAAACAAATGAAATCCCAAAATTAGCTCTTTCCTATAACAGCTGTAATAGACAAGATCTTCTCTGTATAGAATTTATGATGCAGACAGGACATAAACACAATATGATTTGATTATTCTCTCGCATCCCTGAGAAAATATTTCTAACTGCTGGTAGGGCTTACCCTGTTTGCTACTCTGCTCCATTTCCGGTCTCTGCACACAGTCTCAAATCCTCCCTCATCTTGCACGATCTGGAATTCAAGTGACAGAGAAATGTACATTTCAACAGCTTGAGTTGCTGATAAAGAAGGATTATGATTTACATCGTATGTAGTTGCAGGGTGGTCCATGAGGGATTTTAGCGTGCTGCACTGACAAGCTTACATTTTGCGATGCATCTGGGTCATCACGAAAGCCATATAATGGCGGGAAAATAATTTTATGGTTTTTGGCAGACATAAATTCCCCAGATGCCAAGCTTAAAATCAATATATAATTGGCCTACTTCATTGCAAGGAAAATATTTTTACAAGTTATAAACTGTAAAGGTTATAATTTCCAAAGATGGCTTTACAGGCATTTTGCTTCCTTTTATGATCTCTGACTTTGTACAGTTAATGTGATGATGCACCACATTTGTGTTACACCCTCAAAATACAAAACATGCAACATTATAATTGCCATAACAAAAAGTGACATGCTAAATATATATACAAGAGACTTGCAGGTACAAAACAGTGGGTCAAATGTGTCTTCACACAGTTAAATATCTCTTCTAGCTAAAGACCTTCTGCTTGGGTCACAGTTGCTTCCCTGTTGTCACTCTTTCAAACTAAAAGGCAAAGATAGTGCCAGAGAGCAGTACCTATAAATAGAACTCCAAAGCTTAAATATCAGCCACAAGGGCTTTGTGCTTCCTACTGTAGGCGTACATGTATGTTGCATTCTTCCCTCACATACATTCATGCACAATATTGAGGGGCTTTTTTTTTTTTTTTTGCTTTCATTCATGCTACATTATAAAATTTCAAGGTGTGGACCAACTTATTGGTATTCAGAGACTTCAACTCTCCCGCTTTCAACGGGAGATCTCCCGCCGAAAGCCCACTTTTGCAAAATCTCCCGTTGTCCCGCTTGAGATTCAATTTCTCCCGCCCTGGCTCTGTGTCTCCCGTTGGAAAGGATTTTGTACTTATTGCCATCGTATGTTGAAAAATAAGCATTAGATAGCATAAGAGAGCATCTAGAACCCTAGAGCCTGGACCCCGGCCACAAGGAACTTCGCGCTTCCCGCACATCAACTTGGTGTCTCCCGTTTGCTAGGGGTTTCAGGCGGGAGAATCTCCAGATCAGAAGGTGCTTCGGGTTGGAGTCTCTGGGTATTTGAATGTCATGTATACAAAAATGTAAGATGGACACTAATTTGTCACAGAGCGAGGATGATTCTGCAATTAACAAAATGACTGTAACCAAATCACATGCTGTTCTTGCTGTACCTCTAATTCAAATTTTGGTAGTAATCAGAGCTTGCTTGTTTGCAAGATAGCCCACAAACTGAATAGCAGCACCAAATAAATTTGCACCACTGTGCATAACTGTTATTTAGTTTTGGTGGCAAAAAGGAATAAAATGTACATGAAGCAGGCTGAATTCTGTTTTCAGTGCTTGTCCATGCAGTCTCCACAATTCTGATCCAGTAAAATGGTGAAATTATCAAAAAAGACAAAAACAAACATTGTATGGCTCACTGAAGATTGTACCTAAAAAGCAAAAACCTACATTTATATAAGAAACAGGAAAGTCTAAACTACAGGTACACTGTATGTAGAAAGAGAGCATGAGTATGTCTGATATATTTGCTTGTTAAAGATGTTTTCTTGAGTCAATACATGCACTCACACAAAAACATTCTACATGTAATTGCATAAAAAATGTCTTTGCAAATTACCAATATTAGTTTTCATAGATTATGAAAGAAGCGAAGTTCTAATCCATTGTTTTGGCTGGGAGTACACTCTACGATGAAAAATATACCATAAAGATTATGAAAGCCAAGCTTGGGCACAACAGGGAATGCATCATTACAAAGCTGGTAAAATTGCTGTGGGTCTCATATCTTCCTTGACTCATGTGCAAGAGAGAGAAAAAAAAAAGAAAAAAAAAAAGAAGAGAAAGATACACACCCAGAGGCATTCTTTGGATGAGTGTCAGAGACACTTCTGAATATACTGTATGAGTCATTTGCAATTATGTGGAATATGCATAACCATAAACTCCTTTGTGCAGTGAATAATTTCATAATGTTATAATCATTTTTCATTTCTGATATCTTGCCTTAAGACATGTATATGCTATAATGATAATAAAGAAAATGATCTTTAGGTAGAATACTGAGCTCTTGACAATATCAAAACAAATGTAACCCAATGAGATTGAGAGTGGCATGAATGGTAGAAAAAAAAAAGAAGCCACATTCGCCCCGAAAGTTTCAGCAGCTTTGGAGTTATCAGAGTCAGGATGTCAAGTTAGTTATCTACCACATTGATTACAGCTATCTAAAAACAGGCATTTCCATCACATGCCTGTAATGACAACTGCATAGTACTCATCAGTTTGTGTTTCACTTCAACATGTTATCAATTAACCGTGCATAGTATCTTATTCATGGCACTGCATGAGATTTGCTTTTGAGTAATATTGTGTGAACCTGCATTATATCATAAAAAGGAAATTGATTTCTTTATTTCTTCCACAGAAATGAAATGTTTGAAGTTTATGTATATACTGTACATTCAAGTTTAACAAAATTTTAGTATAAGAAGCATGGTGTATGCGTAATACACCAATGAAATCAATTAGTTGGGTCTGTAAACATGCAGACACACACACACACATTCTCCCCCCCCCCCCTATTGCAACTAACATGTAAGTGATACTAGTAATGTTAAATCTAATTTAATTTCACCTCAGTCCCTTTTGATGCAACAGAATATATCACTAACATTTACCATTAATGAATGTACAATCATTATTTTTGTGTCATTCCCCCCCCCCCCACAATCACAGACAGAGCTTTTTCATGAGAACAATAGACAACTGCGCTTTAAAAGAAGGAAAAAAGAAACGTAACTATTTCATAACAAAAATTTGCTCAGAGCTTTGTGCTCAGTTGAACATACAAGAAATGGCATTTCTTAAACCAAAATACCAGTATTGTACATATTATTAAATGGTTGGTATATTGTCACATACAGATTGTAATGCGGCAGACCAGATATAATTTCCTTCCTATTCTGTTACATGTGGTGTTAGAATTACAATTCAAAACATGCATGAACAAGTGATAAAGAACTTGTAATACATAGACTCCACAGAGAAAAAGTTAGCAAGCAAAGTTGTTAATCTGCACAAACCAAGGTGTGAACGATCTCGTGGTCATGTACAGAAGCACATTTGTATAAACAATGCCATGTATGTCCTCTGAGGGTAGCCTCACCATTCTTCAAACACACACAGCATTTGCGAGCTAGCACTAGAAGCTAATTTCATCCAAGTCACACCCGCAAGCGGCCGCAATGCACAGGCTTCGCAGAGCATTGCCCAGACACGACGGCCTGCAATCAGCATGAGAGCAGCAGCACATCCATCTGTAGAGGAGACTGCTGAACTCTTGGTGAACCCATCTCCCTCTGTGATGTCACGTGAGGGAGACGCATCGCCTCTCTCTCTCTCCCCACTAGAGGAGCTGAATAATGGCAATATGATTCCTGGCTGAAGCAGCAGCCTCATTAAAATGCTTAGGGTCTGGCCTTTGTCTTTTGTCTTTGCAAGCAAGAAAATAAACACTGCATGCAGGAGCCTCTATATATAGAAAACTTATTTCTAAATTTCTTGAGTGCCAAATATCACTCGCCATTTGGAATGGATGTAATCACACTCACGGCATACATAATTTACCATTATTCATTTGAATATCAGCAACAAAGGCCATGATCTTTATTTTTCTTCACTCACTTTAACACAAATAAATGCTGTACAACTAGGCAGAGACAATAATCATTGAAAGGTTGTTATTCAGATCTAAGGTTCCCATTCTCACAAGAGTGCAGGTAACCTTGGATATAAATCTGTAATCACAGTCATTCAAGGAAAAGCAATAAACTTCCATATTCCTTCCTCTCACAATCATGCCTAGCTGATTATGATTAAAATAATTCATTATGCCAGATCATGTTGCACCTGATGTTGTATGATGTGCTACTGCACTGTAAATAAGAAGGTAATAAAGAGAACAGAGCTACACACAGAATTTGGGTGATAGTACACATTATTCTATCATATTTACAATGTACAAACCAACACTCACCTTGCTCAGGTTGTAGAGATCCAAGCATTTTCCACAGACATTTGGAATTTTCAGTCTACATCCCTGCAGAAGTAAAGAAGGCATCGTGGCATTTGATTTACTGAATTTGATTGCTCATTATGGAAACTTGTGGAACTCTTGCACTACACAGAAAAAATACTACTCTTTCAGTATACAGTACACATGTATAAATGTAAGGTGTACATGTACATTTGTATGCTTAGATCTGTGAATTTGAACATGAATATTCAGTTTGAACCCACATAAACATTATAGATGAAGTTTTTATATTAATACCGTATGTCCCCAAAAAAATTACAACGGAACCCTCCGCAATGATATCTTTAAAAATGGTGAATCAATCCAAATACAAATTCAGGATATGAAACTATAACTCATTGCCCACATCTTTCAAAAAACCCCATTTGATTTGCTTCAGTGGTAAACAAGAAACAAGGAATTTTGTAAAGGATGTCAAGAATCTCTTCCCTCCAAGTTCTGTCTATTGTATTCATACACAAAAGCATCGAAGTGCTAAACTTGGAAGAATCAGACTCATGACATGCTTTACAACTTTTCACATTTCTCTGTGACCACTTAACCAAATTGAATGGGGTTTTCTGCAAAATAGAGCTAAGATGTTATATTTTAAGACCCTGAATTTTCATTCAGACAGTTTGATAATATTGGGGTTATCAATGCGAAAATTTGATTGTAATTTTTTGGGGGACATATTGTACAACTAAATATACATAATGCTACTTTTCTGATTACTATTCCTGCACTCTTAATTACCTCTGCCAAGGGAGGTTATGTTTTCACTACCATTGGCTTGTTTGTTTGTTTGTCTGTGTATAAAATAACTCAAAAAGTTGTGAACCGATTTGGATGAAACTTGCAAGATTGAGAAGGTTGAGAGTGACACAAGGAACACATGAGATTAAATTTTGATAGTGATCTGGAAATTTGTTTGGATTTTATATCAATGAACTTGGGAGTTCAAGCTGCGCATTTTTCAGATTTTCATAAGTGCACTAAAGTGCGTGCTCTGTCTGGTAGGGCGAGGCGTGCCATGCAGCTTGAAGTTGATGACATAACAAAATGCTTCTATAATGGGAAATCGGGCAATTTTCAGCATGCATACGTATGGGTGGAAATCACTGATGTCAATGGAAGAACAAGATCAGTGGTGGAAATGAGCTGCTTGGCGGAGGTCAGTGCTCTCAGAGTGCTTCTCTAGTTTATGTACTTGAAATGATAAGGAAGGGGGAACATATCCTCGTAATGTCCACGGCAAAGATGGAAGAGTTTTTCCTTGTAAATAAATCATTCACATAGTTTAACAGAACAATGTTATGACAAACAAGTAGGCTCTAAGTGGCTACATTTAGTTATCATAACGTGCATGATGCACTGTGAACTACCGGTACATTTTTGTTAGAATGTGAGGCATACCAAGGCTCTCAAGTATGGCTTTTATTTGCTTCCTGATTAATGTCTATTGATACTATACCTCTGCAAGCTGTTATACTAAAAACACATGATCAGTAAACCATTTACATGTATCTTCGTTTTACAAAACAATGCTCAACATTTCAAGTCCAAATTCACTGCTGGGTAACAACCAGATCTTGAACAAGCAAGTCTTCACCACGAGAACATGTACATCATTCCAAAACTTTTAACTAGCTGATATCAAACTGAAAAAAAGAAAAAGAAAAAAGGAACAGCTGGATACCAGAGCCCTACTGAGATTAAACATTACCTGTAGCTCCCAAAACTTTGCAATGCTGTCCAAAAAGTTTAGCTTGATCCGAGTCTTTGCCTGTGAATATGAAAATGACAGGGGGAAAACAACAACAAAAACAGAAATCAAAATATTGACACTTTTTACTGGAAATACATGTACAATATGTCATGAAGTAATGACATTTTCTCCTTGATATCACAAAACACAAACATATCACAATAGGTCCACATTCCTGCATAAGTTCAGAGTTTTTTGTACATTGCACAAGCTGATTTACATAATTGTAGGCACTTTTGTTTGCATCAACACTTGTATGAACACAAATGCATGCATGTGTGCTGCTCATTGGCATTGTACGTTTATCATTAAAGGGATGGTAAAGTATTGGTGGAGATGACAATTGGGCTTTTAACTTTTTGCGAGATACCAAGAAAACACTTACAAAATCAGTCGCAGCGGACGACTATAATTAACTCCCCCGAAACCCACGAAACGTTTTGAATTTTCAACCGTCATTGAGGCAGTGCGAATCGGGCGTTCTCATTTTCACCAAAATTTCACCTTCTCATATCTCCGCTATACATTGACCAAAATCGCTCAAACTTTCAGTATCAAAATACAATGCAAAATCATGATTTCCATCTACATACGAAAAATCACGAGAAACGATTGAGAACTTTTGAAGTTATTCAACATTTCATGCTTCGCTGTCTCGGAAAACTACCGTCAGATTATTTCCAGACACATCTGGACGCACCACTTAATATTCATGAAACTTTTCAAAACAGTGTTTTCAAAAAAGCCTTGAAAACACATCTTTTTAGTAGCAACTAGTTCGTAGCTGTAACATTTATCCAATTACACATACTGTCGTACATGCTTTGAATTGATTGTAAGCGCTTTGGGCCTTGTGGGAAAAGCGCACTATAAATAATAGTAATAATAATAATAATAACTTGACAAACATATTCATAAGACACGTGCGGACGTTAATGTAGCCCTGTTCGCTTTGCCGAAGACCTATTTTTGCACTTTAAAAGTGAAAATAAATGAGGTATATTGTCAGAAATCTTGGAGCAGCAAACGGGAATAATGACGTCATATTCTAAGAAAAACTGATTTGCGCTTGCGCAATGAATGGACTTTCCCATGCTGCTTCGATCCAGCGAGCTGATTGGTCGATGCAATGCAGCCTACTGTTACTGTGCGATGCGAGGTGGCTGCTGTCAGCGGATGCCTACAGTGGAGTAAACTGCACATGCATGCTGAGTGGGACACGGGGTCGTGTGTTGATACATGTAAGTACAATGTAGCAGTGTGCTGGGGACTTCGCCACCTAAAAAACAAGCACTTACAATGTACGTTATCAGAACTGGCCTATTAAAAAGAATGCAGCAAAAATTTGAATAATTATCTATCAGCTATGACATCATTTATGCAGTTGCAAATTCATGACATTGGATTATTCGAACTTTACGCACATTTTACTGCACTAGTAAGTAACATTACAACTACGAATTCCCGGTATGAATCACGATCAGAGTACAGCAGTGCCGTACGGCACTGAAGTACAGGTGATGTGAGAGCGACAAAGATGTGGGTACGTGGGACTGTACCCTGTCTTCCCGTGTGCGAATGACTATGAAATTTCGTGCTCGGAACGAAGGTAGAAAGTGCACCACTTTTGATTATTTCCAGACATATCCGGACGCATGACTTCTCGAATGTGATATTTTAGAGTTCCGGAGAGAAATACATACTTAGTAACATACTTGAAAGTTTTTTGTTGTTCACGAAGTCAAAATGTGAAATTTTAGCAACGATTTCTGACAATTATTTTCCATTTTGAGAGTGAAGTTATGCTCCGTTTTTGAATATTTTATCGTCGTTATTTAAAAAAGGTAACATAATGACAGGTTAAAATGAGGTTTTTACTTTTCATAACCGTTTGGCTTATCAAAAAATATGAATAAATAGTAAAGTAACAGCAGTTTTGCTGCGACACTTTCCTAGCGGTTTTTGTGCGAAATGTGTTCATTCAAGAGGAAAGCGAGGTCAGGTCAAAATGAAAACGGTGAGTTAATTGCACCTGTCCGCTGCGACTGAAATAGTACAGAGCATACCATTTTATGAGGAATTCAAAGTTTATTTGATGAAAACTGGGTTTGGAGTGACTGAAACAACCAAAAACAAAGTAAAACAAAGCGATCGTAATAAAAGGCGGGTCCCACACTTTATTAGAATCGCTCTGTTTTTGGATATCTCAGCCATTTCATCAAATAAACATTGAATTCCTCATGGAATTACTATGCTCTTTTTCATAAGAGGTTTCTCATTATCTCACCAAAAAATGTAAGAAACTTGAAAGTTGGTCTCAACCAAAACTATGCAATCCTTTTAAGCTCTAAAACTGACTTGAAAACTTTTGAAAGCTACATGTGTATCAAATGATACAAGTAATTCATGCACAAAACATATTTTTGAAGGGCAATATCTACTGTACATTGTATGCTGGGTGGCACAATTACTTAACCTTATCAAAGTACATGCATGGTTAATTCAAAACTGAACATGGAAAGGTTGGTTTGAAAATTTTCACTGTGAATCAACAATTTGAAGAAAACGCCTTCAAAAAATATTCTGCCAAGACACATGGACATGTTATGACATGTACTGTAAACCTGTACCACCTTCATTCAACTACATGTACATATATTTCCTGTGAACTGCATGGAGTTTTTGAGCATTTATTACAAATACAATGTGACATTTTCAACAGTTCAAAGGCAATTATTACAGTACTGTAAAACCAAACATCTTCATGTACATTTCGATTTCGCAAATTTTGCATGAGCTGAGATTCACGAAATTAAAATGCAAGCAAGAGTTTTTGTCTATATTATATGTACAATGTATTGAATGCCAATGGCAATTCATGAAAATTTAATGTCACAAATACCTTGCTTTACAGTAATCCCCTTTAAAAATTAATGTTTGTTATTTAGTACAGTTCGACCTCGATTATCCTGCCATGTCGGGACCGGCGCTCATCCGGATAAGCGAATTGGCCGGATATGGGAGACACAATGTTAATGTATATACTGTAGCTGCCGTCCAAGCTGCCGTCCCAGTGCACTGGCAGCTAGGCAGGTAGCGTACCTCGCAACGGTGGTGTAATCTATGCTAGCCTGCGCAAAATTGTAGTCCCTTCTTCACAAAAATAAAGTATATCTTTATGTGAAAATCATACATGTTTTACCCCATTAGATATTGAGAAACCTATCATGCACATCTTATGAAATTACTGAAATACCTTAGATCCATGAAAAGATGTTTCAAAATCGGGATGCACCATCTCAGCCCGGTCGTCTGTAATTCGCCATTTCGAACTGACTCTCTGACGACGTAGTCGTGTGTTGTGTCTGCGCTCCTAATTTTTCTGTTAGCTTTCTCAATGACCGATCGTGATATGGCCTCGACTGCGCCGTGATTTACTGACAAGTTTTCCATCCATGTTCTTATGGTGAATTTATAGATCATGACTGCTTACTTTTACGATGATAATGTGGTGTGAATTTATGTTACAATTTGTAGTTCTGTCGGGAATATTGTAGGTAAATCGTGTGAGTTTTGTAGAAATTTTAATTGAGTTTAAAGTCACTGTTTTTTCTCAATTTTTGGATGAAAAAAAAAAAAAAAAAAACCTTCACTGCGTGAACATGTCCGGATAATAGAGATTTCCGGATAAAAGGAGGCCGAATAATCAAGGTCAAACTGTAATACCGGTACATCATAGTGCTGCACAGCAAAGTATCAACTGATTGCAGAATATGAAAGTACTGTATGTATTCAAATTAATGATATTCTCCCGCTGGGTTGTTTTTTATGCAACTGATTGACAAATTGCCCTACATCAACATAAATTGAAGTTGATGTGGGGTAATTTGTCAATTAGTCGTATACTGCACATGTATGAATTATGAGAAGCTCTTCTCAACTCTTAAATCTTAAGTAACCGAGTCTACACAACAGTTTCATTCTGCAATGTACCCTACATGAAGTAGGTAGTTGCTGCATATGAAGTGCTGTACAGTGTACTTTGTTCGGTTTATTGTCGCGTTTCACACGTGCAATCATACCCATTAATTGTGTGGAAGTCTTTCTGGGAGATGCTGGCAGAGGATTGGCTATCATGACTGGGCTTGCTGACATCTCATACTGTGCTGTTTTCAGCTTGCAATAATGTGTCCTTTATTGTTGCAATTTCAGCAAAAAGCTATGAAAACATTATCTATTTGACAATATGCCAACTCATTTTGTTGGTTTGTTTGTTTGTTTTTTTTTAAGCTAATGTACCTGACTAAACAAACTGGTTCTGTGACAAGTGGCACAATACAAATATTGAAGCACACGGGGTCACTGAAACACAAACAAGCACACTTGGACATTTTCTTCCATTTTCCATAGCTGATAACATGACAATTCCCCTAAATGACAATCATTGTTATCACTGTGACATTAAAAACTGCAAAAATAGACAGCAAAAATAGACTGAGGTCTCATGCATTTGGTTATTCATAGTTTTAAAATATAAATTAAAAGTAAATAAATACATTCATGTGTCATTCATAAAATCAAAAAGAGCAAAATATCACTCAAATGTTGAATTACCTCATTACATCTACTATCAATAATTCTTTAGGCTCCAGTTTCAACTCAATAGTAAAACATAAGATACATCATTTGTAGCATGCATAGTACACTTAGCAGTTAAGGAAATGTCTTTATATCTTGCATGACTTACATTTTTAGGCATAATCTTGACCCTGAATATTAATCTTAATTGACTTAAAGAAGAAATTTATAGGAAATAATATCATATAAATTGACTGTTTTCCATCATTTAATGTTATTTTGATTAATTTCTAACATAAATCATGCAATAAAGTTGTCTCTGCTTTGAATATAAGAATCTTTATTTTTACCAAATTTGAGCACTGGAAAAAGTTCGATGCGGCTACGAAAAGTGCCAAATCTGTGACGTCACCACGTGTGTATGCAACCCAGTGGGATGTACGTATCTATAGGCAACTGTGCGCACTTTTCAGGAAATTGGTGTGTAATTTGTTGTCAATCTAGAATAAATCGTCCGCCAAAACTATATATTCACGTCGTGAAATTGTTTGTTTGTTTGTGTTCATTGGAATCATATTTTACACCCATAGATTTACGGAAAACGAAGTTTTAAAAGCACAAAACCTATCGTCAGCTCAAGATTCACGATTGCCGTGATCAGCTGTTCCTTCGTACAGCAACAATTTGCTGTTATTATTGACACAACAAATCGATCATTGTGGGGGAATTGCGTATAGCTGAGGTATACATACTCATGAAGGATGATAACTAAGTCAAAGGGCTGTAATTGATTGGAAATCATTTTTACACCCATAAATTTACGGAAATACGACGTTTGAAAAGCACAAAACCTACCGTAATCAGCTCAAGATTCGCGATTGCCGTGATCAGGTGTACGCACAACAGTACCAGCAGAATCGGCAGTGAAGAGGTATTCCTTGATGCCGTGATTTCAGCTTGATTCTTCTTCGAAATGGCATGATGAAGGTTTGTTAGATAAATGTGACCTTCTTTTTCTCTTGTGTGTTGGTTTAAATTCTAATTTCTACCTCGACTACAACGTACAACGTAGGTAGTCGGAGAGCTAGAGGGCGCCTCTCCGACTACCTACGTTGTACGTTGTAGTATACGAGAGTGAATGCCATTCATAATAACACGCAGATGAGGAGTGAAGCAATAAGGACGTTTACAGACCTGATTTCAGCCACAGATTTCGGTGAGTTTTTGACGTAATTAAACAAAAAAATCGCATACCGATTATTGAATGATTATCATAGATTACGATAATTCCTTGTATTTTAGTTTTTCACGATTAATAAAGATATTCATGAAGGAGTCGCACAACCACACTGAAAAATGACAACGTCTGCGAAGGAATACAGGTGCAGCCGCGTCGCTTCGCGACAGCGGCTGCGTGTAGTTACAGCGATCCCCATAGTATAACACGTAGGTTGCTTGTAAACAAGGGGGTCCTCGGCGCAGTTGACCAATCGTGCACACGTATTTCGATCAATTGTCTTGGTAAGCAACAAGGCTGTTTACGCGATGTTTCAGACGAATTTATGAATGAAAGTGAGTAGCATGACATCATGCCATGACCATACTTGGAATAAGCAGAGGTAGAGCTTTCTGTAGGTACCAAATGTGTCAGGGTTCAACGCAGAATATCTAAGACACGATCGCCAAAAGAACAGTCATTTTCGCCGTAAGCGAAGGCGATTTGGTCTTTAGACGTAAGATTTTGGCCAACATTTGAGATTGACATCCCACTTTTCTCTTCAAAATTCCACATTTTGTAGGTTGTATTTTGAAATGTTGTTGATATCAGTCAGAAACTAGAAAATTTCCCCTACAACGTGATACCAAAATGTCAATTTGGTCCCTGAGGTAGGTCATTTTTTGACCTTTTTCGGGCTGTAGCGCGAAATCACATTTGCCGAGAAGTTTCGGGTTTTGCCAGAGCGGGTCTCATATAGACGTACGGCAAATCAGCTCGTACACATTAGGTGACGTCACTCAAATCCGATGTTTCTTGTAGCGAACGGAGCTACGTGGTCATGGAAATTTGGGTGTTTTTCAATCTCAAAAACAGTTTGGGGGTAAAGTTACATCGTCTAAAAGATATCCAGTTTTGTTAACTAGCTTCTTAGCTTTCCGTAGATATCAAACTTGTCATATTTCTAGATTCTCTATAAATTTCTGCTTTAATGTATCCCAATATTGTAAGGCTGCTCTTGTAGCAATAGGCCTGTTTAATTCTAGATCATGGAAATACCATGTGTGTCTGAATGAAAACAAGATTGTATGTTTACATGGCTGAAGGTCACAGGTGTTACAATGTATATGACCCAATTTCAAGCACTTTGATAAAGGGCAATTACCCAGTCACTTGATGTCACAATTTCTTTCAGTGAAATTTGCCATGTCCTTCCTTTCTCCTAGTTGAAAGTGTTGAACCAGCAAAGACGTTTAAAAGTGGGACAACAGAAAAAGTGATCACGAGATGCACTCACACAGCTTCATACATTCCTCCTCGACGAAAATGCAAGAAATTGCTCCACCTCCATTCTGCAACATTCTGCAAAATCACATAGCAGCATTTCAGGTCATCCCTGAAATTTTGGAAGTCAATCAAGGTAATCATGCAACCATGTTATTGTATACATGCGGATAATGAGACCTTTCTAGACTGCAGTAAACTCGTGCAGAGAGTTGAGGAACTGAAGAATCGTGGAAATGGAGAAGTTATCAAGAATCAGTACAGTGACATCTAATGAGATGTGTGTAATTTGGGTTTGTTCTGGTTTTGTTTGCTTTTACTTGTTCTTTTTATTGGTTTGTCTGTTTGTTTGTTTGTTTTTGTTTCTGCATTATATTTTGTTATTTTGTTTGTTTTACTCACCTCAAGTTCATTCAGTCTCTGCACTCGGGGAGTAAATCTGAAATTTTCAACGTCAACTGCAAAGGGTGGCTGCCAGTCCTGCATATGAAAATAAAGAATAAAAGTGTGCAAAGTGGTTAAACATCCACCATGTTTATGTGGGTGAGGTATGTAAAGTCTTACACACTCAAACAACATTAAAGGGGCCGTGAAATCCAAAAATTTGAGCTCTGAGAGGGCTAAGATGTGTTAATTCTTTGATAATCTTTCACCAGTTGTTTGTAAAAAGCACCTGTAAGAGAGAAAATCCAATTTTGCTGCCCTGATTTTGTATATGTCCAAGTTCCTAAGCTCCGCCCCTTAAAAAAGTGAAATTTCGACAAATGTGAGTCACGTGACCGAATACGTCATCTCAAGAACCGAAGCTTTCGTAGCAGACGACACTGCTACACGTTAATACGCACACGGCCCATACCTACCCACGTATCGCGTATGTGTACCCCGCTGTTGTGTGTTGATTATTCGCAAGACGTCGGGTTGTTAAACGTTTGATTGCAAAAATATAGTTTGAAGAGATCTTAGCTACACCCTGTAAACGAAGCATTCACACCTTTCTCAACGATCAAAATCTACGAAGAATCTGGACCACACGAGTAAAACTGACAAGGGCCGATTGGGACGGGCCCAGCAGCTCAAGTTTGGTGTACGTGTGCAGCGCCCACTTCCCCGGTCCCGAGGATGCATTCGAAGAGGGGCTGCATAACCAATTTCAGATTGCTAAGGGCAAGGCTGAAGCCCGATGCTTTGCCTGTAATTGAACTGCCACTGCAGCAAGGCGAATCGTCCGAGTTGAAGAGGAGTGGCAACAACAACCAGCCGCTGAGAAGAGGAGGAAAATGAGAGTGAGTACCACAATGACTATCGGTTACGGGTTACGACTACGTTCGTTCGGCGCCATTACCGTGAAATACTGTAGTCCACCACTGTACTGTGCACTCCATTTCGTCATAGCCGGTGACTGTTTTCAACCTCCATAGACTTTGCACATACCAGTAGACCACGTCTAGATCTAGTGAAGACGCACACGCAGAACAAGAGGGGACCGATATTGCGTTTTTGTAGGTTCGGCATTTACTTACAAAATTAGAAATTCGGTAAAAATGTGGGGTCTTTCTTTGTGTTTTCATTCGTGCGCACGGTAGCTGGCTATGCTCTGTGACTGTGTGAGTGTGATGTGACTGCAGTCATAAATCAATACACTACACTAGTTGCAGTGACAAATGAAATACCATGGGTATACTCGATAGTAATGACAATGAATCCGAATGATATAGATATACAAATAACAGGGTGGTTAGTTACAATAGTACATGATGACAGGCTCAGTTTTTTTTTCCCTCAAAAAAATAAGAGCATACTGGTTTGGGGTACCTACCTGTATGGCTGTAACTCAGTCAAAGAAAGCCTTATAGGTCACCTATGTTCTAAAGTCAAGACAAAGTTCAAATTCAAAGTCAAAGTTGTATGGACATCGCAAAGAACTTGCTCGTCCTAATTGTGAAGAAAGGCAGTGACATAAACTGTAGTCGCAACTCAGTCGCATCAAGGCAGAAGGGCCAGGACCATAAATGCAGACACATCCATGGGTCAATATCAGTAGGTTTGTGTCTACGTGTAATAGATGCAGACTTCATTTGCAATTTATCCATATGGGCATTTCCACAGTCCCGGTACCATGGTACTGTACCATAACTGATGTTACTATACAGTGCTTTTACAACATTCTGTAGTCTGTAGTACCGGTAAAATGCAAATACCTTTGAATTGTAATTGATATAGCTATAGTTTAAAGGTAGGTACCGGTATACAAGGTACATTGTAGCCTTACTGTGGCTAATATATAGAATTATAAATTTTGCACCAAATCTGCATTTCTAAAGAACTGCAAGAAAAAAAAAATGCATCAGTAACTGATGTTACTGACAATTTTGTCAGTGATCCACTGCCGGGTTTCAAGTCGTACAAGTCCAGGGAGCTTATGGGGAGGGGGGAGGGGGGAGCTACATAGTGCATGTCACAAAATTTTGGAGGATGAAATTGGGTGGGTAGCTTTGCATAGTAACTGTTACATGTTCTCCCTCCAATATCGAATATCAGCTGAGAGGCAGAAAAAAAAAATTCCTTGTAAAATCGTAGGGGGCAGAAGTGCACAATGCCCCCCCCCCCATAGGTACGGTACAGTTGTGAATGCTTCTACCCACGATCAAGATTGCGTGAGAGTGTTAGATGAAGCATAGCTATTTTGTTAAATGCATAATCTGACATTTTATCGAGCTAAAAATATTTTAGCTGCATAATATTTTGTCAGGATATATACGGTACCACTGTACGATAGTGTGGAAAATGTGAACCTGTGATTAAATGCTTTTACGTAGGTGCAGATTTAGTGCTTGGGAGAGTTAAAACCTATACATTTTATTCCATAGTTTCTTGGCTGTTTAAGTTTATTCATCTGAATATATTATCAGGTGCTTGTCAGTCAGCTTGACAAATGAGAATTTCTTATTATGATTATAGATCATTGCTCAACCACGCTGTAAAACTGCAGGTTGTGAGAATAACATTTTGTAAGGAACTGATTTGGCATGTATCCTATCTTATGGATTTTTTTTTTTAAAATGAAGTTGACCATATATTCTATAAATATGCTTTCTTATTACATTTGTGTTTCTTATTTACTAGTATTTGTCAATTTTGAGCATTCATGGCATATGCCATTGACCAAATCAAAGGCACAATCATGAACTTTTCTTGTTTCACATTACAGATGCTGGATGAGCTTCTTGCTAGCCATGAGCATGATCCCCTCAGGAATCTCTCCAGCCTCAGGAATTCAATACTATATAAGGATTTGTTCAAACCAGAGACTTTTAAAATTGATTTATTGGTTTCAAATTCTACTTCAGACTCCAACTAGCTGCACTCCACTACAATGCCAATAGCAACTGTCCGCAGGCAACTACCAAGAGTGGGAAAAAGCGGTACAAAGTCATCACGCCCAAGTATAAGCCTGAGAAAGCATCAGTTAAGGTATGCAAAGGAAAGGTCTCATTCTGTAAGTGAATATAATTTTGTCATTACCCTCTCTACAGGAAAAGAATGATCACAGACCAGAAATGATAATGTACACAGATAAAGAAAGTATGGAAATTAAATTTAGATTACTTGAAATTATAACTCTGCCATGTTGTGATGTATCTTTTGTTCATTTGTTGCGATACAAATTCAACACATTTCTTCAAAATCTGAAAGTTCTTTGTCCTTCAATGGCCTGCTTTTTGTCTATTTATGTGTTTTAACATGTAGGCATGGTTCTTTGGGGTTCTGAGTCACCCTTCCCTCCCCCCCCCCTAAAAAAAAAAAGAAATATGTAATATTTCATATCTAGCTTGTCAACTGGGATCACTTGTTGGTTATCACCTTCCCTTATCTCTCATTTTAATGTTATTGTTTCTTCTGCTATGCTGAAAGAATCACACCATGTCCCTCCACCAGCCCTATCCCCAACCATATACTAGTTAAAAAAGAAAAAAAAAATCCCACTCTTATTGATATAAGTAATAGCTGAATAGTCTACATTTTAGTTGGAGGTGATTTGAATATGAGAGCATTAATCAGTTTCGTTAAATCAGAGATTGGTTTTAAAGTAAATATCCAGGCTTTGGTCAATTTTAACCCTTTGTACAAAATTGAACTTTACACACAAGAGCCATGTGTATGTGAGTGTGTGCTTTCAATGACCCTGAACAATAGACATGAATACCACGAATACCACCTTTTCAGAGCTCTGCTCACTAGGCTTCCCGACTATTGCTCCAAGGCACATGAATGCTTTATTAATAATTCATGATGGATTGCCCTAGGCACTGTTACTGTTAGTCTGAATTCATGGTAAAGAGTAACATGCATGCACGGATGAACAAAATCAGCACATGTTTTCATGTGCTTGCATACACTACATTTCAGGATGAATAAAGACTAGCTGTGAAAGTGGAATTTCTCATGAATATGTAATAGACCATTCCAATCCTGACCATTGTTCAGGACCATTGTCAGGGTGTTAACAACACACTCCCATACACATCTGACCCCTGTGCAAAATTTACATTTTGTACAGAGGGTTGAAAACAGAGCAGAATCTGAAATCTAACTTTAAAATGAATCTTGAATTTACTGAATCTGATTTATGCTATCATTTCTAAAGCACCTCTAAAAAAATTGTACATTAATCAGCTATTGCACATATCAATGTCAGTGTTATCTGATACATACTTTTGAACTATTAAGGATCCAAAGTAGGAAATGCTTTTTTGTAACACCTAGTGTATATATATATATATATATATATATATATATATATATATCATATGTGTGTGTGTATATGTATTGGTTTTCCTTTTTTAATAGAACCATGCTTGTTGATATGTATTTCTAAAACAAATATATACACATTTTTTATGATATTTTCTTTTCTTATGGCAGCCTATGTTCATGACCTCATGGAAGAGGTATCCCGTTGGAGTGTCAACTACAGCGCAAGTGAACTGGAAAAGAAAGATGCCCCACCATTCCTTAGCAGCCAGTACACATACCAGGCCAAGGATGAGCTCATTCGCCAGCATACTAGCCACTTCTGTCTGGATACCTGATTATCCATCCTATAGGCTTTCTTCCTAGGCCTTTCATCCATATGCAAGAAGTATGCTAGACACATAGTTATAGACGAAGGTATCATGAAAACATGAACAATTTTTCATGGTTTCACTCTGGACCCTGTTTTCTGTGATACATGTACATTTACTGTATCATGTTCATAATCATGTTGTATGCTTTGGGAGGCTGTTCTAGCAATAACTTAGCTTATGACACACATATTATCATTTATATATATATATATATATCATATGGATGTCAAGATTATATACAGTGTATGTCATATGATGTAAAATGCACTCCATTTAGAACAAACACGGTTATAACGAAATTCCAGTTATAACCAAGTAAAAATTTGGGCCGTAACATTATCCACTTTATGTGTTTTTATTGTTTATTTGTTCGGTTATAACAAAATTTCAATATAACGAAAGAAAACTGTGGGTCCCAAGGACTTTGATATAATGGGAGTCCACTATACAGTCATTCAAACATGAAAGAGGTTAACTTGTGGCTTGGATTGCATAGTCTTATATTATTATCATAAAATTACTCCTAGGTGTACTCAGTTCCTTCCTCTGGCAGATTATCATACACCCGCCAAACATAGTGTGAAGGGGTATGTGATAGGTATCAGTGTGACGTTAGTCGGGCAGGTGATTGACAATTGACATGAAAATTGGTGTTTGTGATGAAATGAAGGTGCAGGTGTGCAAGACTTATTTTTTGTGTGTTTTTCAGACAAAGTGATGCCATGTTAACCAAAGTTTTATCAAAACGTTGTACAGCAATAACTTCCACAGCATTTTAGTAGTTAAAGTCAAAGTTGATGTTTGTGATGGTCTGTAGCTATTTGTGCAAGACACCCTTTGTGTTTGTACCTGACCAAGCATTAGCCATATAGTTTTCTTTTTTATATTTTATTTCAGTTGAGCCAATTACCACACAGTCAAGAGATGATGTATATTGAAGTACTGTGCAGATATCTAATCACCTTCAACTTTTACAACCTTGCACTTTTTGTGGTCACCAAAAAGAATAGCGGTACAGTAAAACAAGGAGTACCCCGCATACAAGCTGTATAAAGAGATTTAACAAAGACAATAATGCAGTTAATGCCAATAACATGTAAATGGGAGTTATATTTAGGCAAGGTCAACTGCGATACTGTAAATCAAAGTCACAGAGAAGCATACTGTCAAACTTCATCAGTGGCGAATCCAGAGGAGGCGCAACACCCCTCTTTATTCTTTTTTTGTTAAACAAAAGAAATATAACAAAAAGGGGAGGGGGTTAATTTAGAATGGCGCCTCCCCTTTATGGAATTCATGGATCCGCTCCTGTACATTCACATCTATTTCTAGTTTTACTTTCATGTAAATTGTGCACAAAGTTCTTGTTAGTATTGGGCAGTAATTTCTCAACATTTTATGAAAGCTTCATTGCAAAAGAGATCATGTCAGAGAATGTTGCATTTAAGGTAATAGCATTTAGTTGAGCGCTTTAGATAAAACATGTACAGTGTACATGAAAGAATACCAAGCACAGTTTGTGTTATGGAAGTTTTCTTGACCATGAGTTTGTTTTTTGTCCTTTTCAGATACTATATTTGTTTGATATGATTTTTTAATTACATAATGTAGCTTTTTTCTTTTTGGATTATTTTTCATACAATTTTCCTTTTGACGTGTTATATGATGAGTACCAACTGTTCTTTGATCATGCAGCTTTTTGAATAATGGAGAAGCTCTTGCCAAACTATGAAGTTGTGTTGTGATTTTTTTCCCCACTGTTGAATGCACAAAATGAAACTTTTTTGTTGTTGTGTAATATGTGTGTGTGTGTGTGTGTGTGTCTATTGGTTGTGCATGATTTTGTTTCATGGAACATGTACTCTCTAAAAAAATAACAAGCAAGAAATATGCACTCTTGGAGGATTGAATAAAAAAAAAATGAATTTACAGTGAAATTTGAGTGACAATTTGTATTTCCACTTTTGTGGAGTGACCTCAGAGATAACTCCGATTTGACTCTAATTTCACTCAGAATTCACTCTTTTCTCATATTCATTCCTTCAAAAGTGAACATTTTCACTTGTTATTTTTAGAAACTATGTTCTATTATGGTGCTATGGATTATTTTTTTTTTCAACACAGAAACATATATAAAAATCAAACAGAGGGCTTCAGTTGGGGATAGGATTGTGTGCTTGGGGTAATCACACATTTTATTTATCTTGATTGATTGATTGATGTTTATGCCTCTGCCACGAAGTAGTGCGGAAGCATTGTGTGTTTTCAAGTTGTCCGTTCGTCAGTTCACGTGTCCGTCCGTCTGTAATGAATTTTGTGGACAGCGTAACTAACAGTTTAAGGTACAAATCCTAATGAAACTTGGAATGTATAACTGAGTGCATGGGCAAAGTTTTGCCTATCAACATTCAGGTGCACATGCTCAAGGTCAAACGGTCAAGGTCAAATGTTCAAAATTTCTCTATCCCCCCCCCCATATCTATGCAATGCCTGGAGGTATTTTCTTGAAACTTAGTGTATGCATGTACTACCAAATAAAGATTCTCAACAGACAACATGGGTCATGAGATTAAAAGTCAAAGGTCAAGTTGAAATGTAGAAATTTCTAGTTTTTCTCTATTTCTTGCAAATGCTTCAATTAAGGTATCTTCATTGAAGTTAGTATATGTGAATGTATACTGACTGGCAGTGATTA
Organism: Diadema setosum; assembly: GCF_964275005.1. Lineage (NCBI taxonomy): Eukaryota > Metazoa > Echinodermata > Echinoidea > Diadematoida > Diadematidae > Diadema > Diadema setosum. The sequence continues at coordinate 24,318,616 of NC_092686.1, read as the reverse complement.
TATCAACTTTGGGGCTCAGTGGTCAAAAGTCAGCAGTCAAAGGTCAAGGTCAAAATCTGTAAATGTCAGTCTCTTTATGGGTTTTACAGCTGGAATCCCTTGTACTCCTTAGATGGAAATGTTTTGCTGATCATGTTAACCGCAGATGAAGGCAGTGGTAACCGCACAGATCTTCCAAGGAATTCTCCAACGCCATCTCGCTAGCTGTCGGTAGGCAACATGGCGGTTTCTCCTGTACAGAAAGGAAAGAAAGAGTACATGTACTTAATTTGAAATTTAGAATGGAGAGAATTAAAAAATCAAAGAAGTTACATTTTCTTTGATAAATGGCTTCCTTTTCTTTGATAAATGGCTTCCTTTTCTTTCCCAATGTTTCCTTAATGTGCATCAGATATTGATTAGCAATAGTGTGAAATATGCCTTTATGTGATTCTAGATGACTGTAGAGATATATAGTGCATGAACATATTACATGTACATCAGGCTTTCATATTGCCACTGTGGTGAATTTTCAACTGGGGTGGAGGGTGGAGGGGGGGGGGGGTTGGTGGCCAAGGCGACCGAGTGGGAGAGGGTGTGAGAGGGGATACACCCCCTACGGTAGGGAGAGTTTTGAATATCAGTTCAAGAAATGGCACGCACTGAAAGTCCATATTAGATTTTTTTTTTTTTTTTTTTTTTTTTTTTTTTTTTTTTTTTTTTCTCCCCGATCAAGGGGGGAGGGGGGCACGGTCCTGTGACCCCACCTATGCCAGTGCAAATTACTCATATGTGTACTCGTGCATACATTTAATCCACACATGTATACTCAGTAGTGAACGTACGCTAGATAATGGCCTAACAACTTCCCCTTAATTCAATAATTTTTTAATTGTTCACATGTTAAGCAAGACACCAATGCTAGATCTGTGTACAGTGTATCCATGAAAATATCAGTCAAAGGCTGCATATGTAACATAGGGCCTATACACTATTTCTTGTGAATGGGTTTTCACTTTTTTGGCCTAAAAGTTTGGCACAAAAAAAACAAACACACACACACAAACAAACTTGGGTATATTCAAGCATATTTCAAATCTAAACTACAGTATAACTAAAATTCTTATAAAACACACAAAAAATAATAACAAAAACATAAAAACACTTACTTGTTGTCTGTGGCATCACCTCTGGCATCTTCATCATATTGTTGTTTGTATTCTGATAGTATGCAGTCTCTAAGTGTAATACATATTCATCCAGGCAAAAATGGTCTTGAACCCTAGGTGCATGGTGATGCAATCCAAGTCGTCGCCAGCAAAAGAGTCCATCTTTGCCACCACTCGTGCGATTTCTTTGCAGCACACAGACTCCTTGACCATCGGCATGGCAACACATCCTCCACTGCATGAGCACCTGAACAAAAGACAGAAATGGGGGATCAAGGAAATGAGGATTATTGCTTGCTTTCTGAAATAAAAAATTTGTGACAAAAATAACTTTTTTGATTCAAAATAAGTATTTTTAGGAACACTTCCAGTATCATATTACATATGACCTCTTCCCAAGTTCCCATCTGCTATTATGCAAGGTTGAAAAAAGTGTGTATAGCTACGAAGTTTCCCTCTTGTGTGAAATGTACACGAGATATTATGTCATTGAGGCATGGTTTGCAATATATTACAAGTTTGCCAAAATTCATTATCATGCACCACGGGCCAATATTTGCAATCCTTCCCCCCTCCCCCATGTATAAATACACTAGTATCAAATACTCGTAGAAGAAAAAGATGTATGTAAATCAATGAATTTAAATGAAGTAAAAACAAAATCATAATACTGGGTACTAGATGATATGGTACTAGATGAAACAAAAAATTAACACTTTGCTCTGAAATTGGAATGATCAGAGTTTGTCTCTTTAGTTGACGTAAACATTGATCAAAAATATTACAATTGTTGAAGAAAAAGAAAAGAATTTCCACATAGGGGGGCCTAGCCCTATGTGAGGTCTAAACTCTAATAACGTTATAGATAGATCTAACAATGTTAGAACCTAGGTAGCCTACATGCAGCTACATGTAGGGCCTATTCTGCTGTAAGATTTTCAGGACAAGCAATAAAATGCAGGGTTGCCAACACTGGAAACTTATCTAGTTGAGAGTGAGACTCCCATAGGCCAATGCTATAATTCAGGAGTCAAAATGAGTGAGATCAATAGAAATGCATGCAAATGAAATAAGAGTGAGAAAGGACCAAAATGAGTGAGTCTATCAAACGGCTCAACGCTCAATGCATGAGAGTTGGCAGCCCTAAAAATGCCTGATTAAAATTCTGTTCATTGTAAGAATGCACATAAATTTCAGATTTAGGTTTTATGATCAGATAAAGAGCAGGGATAATTAATGAAATGAAACATCATCATTCATCAGCATGTCGATCCCAGTGCAGTCACTGTGCGCAGTCACTGCGGTCACGTCTTGCACGTTGCAAGATTAGGCGCAGCTGTTGTTTGTACATGCATCAGCATCGGGAAACCGCCGGGGCTGAGCTGGTGGGAGCCCGATAAATACATAATTCCCTATTGGCTATAGTCCACAATAAAAAATGTGTTGTTGTTGTTGTTTACTTTTTATACAGAGTCCAGCCCATTACCATAAATCAACATCATAGCTTATGCAAATGTGATTGCTGAGCGAAACAAATCTAAATTCTGCTCATTCAGTTACGAGTTCCTAGGCCAGCTCATGAAAAAAAAAAAAAAAAAAAAAAAAACAACGATAAATCTACGCCAACGCTAAATACCCCGAATACATCGATAGAACGGCCATGCATGGCGCGGCCAGCTTGCCGAGCGGCCAGGCTCGGCTGACAGTGATTGTGCACGGCTATGGCAAGCGCGCACAGCTCCCCAGGCCGATTGGGTAATGCACGTCGAAGCCGCAAAAGTACGGGTAAGGGGCAAATTGGTAACTAGGGAACTACAGAAAAAAACAGTAGAATTTCAATTAAATGAAAATCAACAGTTTGACTTACCAATCTCTGTTGCCCAGCCTCCTCTCAATGTCTTCTGGCTCATTCTCGTCTTCACCTCCGACTGCACCTTCATCTTCCACTTCATTTTCGAGCTCTGGCTCAAACTGTAAGTTAGCCGTAACGTTAGGGCCTTATTTCTGCACGTTGAGTAGGCAGAATAACTGGAATTTGGTCATAAAATTCAGCAAGACTGTCGATGTTCGGAATCTGAACTGGAAGAGTGACTTGCGCTCTCTTCCATACTACTGTCGATTTAAAGCCTCAAGGGTTATTCATAAGAAGAATAGCTAAACAAGTTAGAGGTCTCACTAGTTGTGTTGCTATCCGCTAACAGAACTACGTGCTATAATACAGCTGAGTAGCGTCTGCTCGGCTAGCGCTCGAACTCGCATCGTTCTTGAGATGACGTATGAGGACTTACGCGCGCCGTGGGCGTGTTTTTGACATTTTTTCAGGGGGCGTTCCCAGAGCTGTATATTCTCTCAAAATAACTCTTTTATTCATCAGAATCATCAAAAAGTAGTTGTAAATGCGAAATCAGCACAAAACATTACATAAAGTTGGCCTAAACCTGAAAAATAGGTTGATTTGGGCTTCACGGCCCCTTTAATTATTGCTTTTCTCTTCTTTTTTTTCCTGGGTGAATCAGACCCTTAAGCCTCTTTTCGAGTATCAAGCTATGAGTGAAGTAGCAACATCAAAGCACACACACACACACACACACACACACACAAAGACAAATAAAAGCATTGACATTCAATGCAACTCCACTTTCGTTCATTAAACATTGATTAAAGCAAACTCAAACAAACAGTATTGTTATTTATGGAAATCTTTCAGTCGCATGGGCTATTAGGCAGAAAAAGTAAGGTGGAATCAAATGTAGATCTACATAACATAAATACTCCAAAGTAAACATGCTAGCTTTAAAATACTCTGATATTTTGGTTTCTTTTGAGGTTACATCAAAATTGCAGTAAAAGTTTTGATTAATGATTTTGTGCTCAAAGTACATTGCAGAAATTGTAGAGCTACATTTGTATTAATAAGAGTGACACAGAGAATACCAAACTACATGTATGAACATTCACCAGCTTTGCAGAAATAGGCTTGTCACATTAGTACTTGCATGTAGCATTCCGTTATGACAAGGCTGACGCAGTCAAACCCATCTACAGCTGCCACCCAAGGGAGACGAAAGGAGTGGCCGCTGTAGACAGGTGGCCGCTATTGACAAGTTATCAAACATTTTTGTGTGCATTGCCTACATGTACATGTACAATGTACGTATTGTCATACGTACATTGATGACGTAGTATGCGATGTGTGAACATGTGTGCTTCATGAATTGAACAATGCTGGTATTGATCGATTTGTTGCACAGTAGCATGCGTGTAGGCCTACTTTAACGTCAAGCAAAATTTTCAATATTAAGTGCATTACTATGACTGAATGATGGGTTAATGTACTGTAGCACTAGCAGTGGCCATGACTGAACGCTAGCCATGAATGACAGGCACAGCTGCAAAGCGAAAAAATGTGCTGAATTATTGGCTCGGCTGCAGCTCCGTATGGGTCTGTGGCCGCTACAGACAGGTTCTACATGTAAGTCTACCACGGGAGGCAAAATTGGTGACCGCTGGCCGCGCGTTTGACAGGTGGAAGCTATACACAGGGTCTATAACACGGCTTTTCTCTTGGAGGGATTTTCCAGTGGCCGCATACGGCAGGTGGCCGCTAAGGCAGGTTTGACTGTACTTACAGTACAAGTGTATTATGGGCTCACAAAGATGCAAAGGACACAGTTACTCCATACACAGTGTGTGCAGTTTTTGTAACACAGGTCATTCTCAGTCAGTTACAGTACAGTGTACATGTGTTATTTTATAATATAATGTTTATATTACTGATTTTTTTTTTTTTTTTGAAGTGCACGCATGTATACAGACACTGTTTAAAGAACTTCAAAAGGGGGGAAAAAACTGAAAAAACATTATGTACATTTACTCATTGTGCCAACCACCACCACCTATTAAAGTTGTCATGCCAGCACGAGTGCATCCCCCACTAGCTGGCAGCATACCTGGTACATTGACAGTGTAAACTGCACAGAGCTACAGTGTACAACATGTACAGTGAGTTCAAATGTACATTATGTAGATGATCTCCATTTTTCCAGAGTAATGAATGATTATATGATTGAATACGGTACAATGAAAGCCATCTGAAAACATTTTAACCTTTTAGAATGTGATAAAGATGAAGATCATTAGTAAACTGTTGACTGTTTACAGTACATGTCTAAAGTTAGTGTACATTGTATATAATACATTCTAAATTGACATTATCATACCTTGGCCAGTGGAAATTCATGAATCATGAAAATATATTTTTCAGAATTTTATCTACTCAGACCTCAAGTTCAAAATTGCTAATAGACATGTATAGTAATTATTACATCGGTACAATGACATGTTGGTATCGAGGGGAAACAAGGAAAAACGCATGTACAGTATGTATGATGAATAAGGCAAAATGTGTGGTGCTATAGACATCAACTAAAAAGTTTACAAGCAAAACTACTATATAGTACCAATCATTCACCTACAAGTTTGTAAACAGATTTTTGTCATTTGACTGGTTGTTTGATACTGATCATTTGTCCCATTTCACTCAACGTCATCATTCCGAATGTAATTGTAGCTCCATTTACCATGCAATCTTGAATCCACGTGATTTGCTCCTCTACATGCATGCCAAGAGCCCAGCACACTATAAAAACTTATGTATGTACGTCAAATGCTTGCATTTGCAGTGGGCACGTGATCAAGCATATTGACAGACAGCGTGCTTTAGCGTCTAGCACTCAGATCTCACACATTATCTTTTGTTTCTATATTCATAAAACACCAAATGACAAGGACCTATTTCTACGTGTTGTACAAAACAAATAATAGATGTTTTGAATTCACGCAATGAACAGAATATTGCATTCAGTGAAAGATGAAATTATTTGGTGAGGTGAGGAATTGACCAAAGAACGTATATCTACAAATTATATGTAAAGAAATGACTTGTAACATCATTCAGACATTTTTCATTTGCATGCTAAAATCTACACTCCAAATCTGTGCGCAGCTCATAAAGTGTATGAATGGGCAGTGCGACTCTTATAAATTTTGGAAAATACGAAGAACCTTTGTATCCACAGAAACTGTGCGAATACAGTATAATGACACACTTTAATGCTATGTTGTACATGTACTGTACATGTACGTCCACAAATTCCTGTTATAAAGTCTTTTACGTTGTTTGCATGTAATATGGACTGTTCAAAAATATTATTTGGGTAGATTATCTTTCCGCGCATGCATCCTCTACTGGTCAGCACACGCTTAGCCAATCAATGGTGTCAGGTTTGGCGACAGGGTTTTGTTTTTGGTACAGACGGCAGTGGAACGAACCCTGCAATGTGCTTCAACTGTTGAATGCAGCACGGAAACCGATACATCGGACTGCCAAATGCTTACGCTATGGATTTTACCAGTGCATGGGTCACAAATGACAGCTTGATCTTGATTTTTTTTTTCTCAGCACAACCATGCGACAAACATTACAAAAAAGATACTGTAAAACATGATATTTTAGCGGCACGAAACTTTCGTGAATTGGAGCCAACGACCTTTTTCACGGATTGAAATTTTCGCGAAGTGCCTCTGGCATTCAATGCATATAGTGTAGACAAGAGCCTTCACGTGCATTTTAATTTTGTGAATCTTTGCTCTCCCAAAATTCATGAAATTAAAATGCATGTGAACATTCCTCGTTTAACAGCGCCCATACTATTAGGAACACAGTATGGACATACAGTACTATCACAAGTCATAATATGCTGAAGTTTCATTCTTTTGGGCAATAAAGAAAAATAAGAGAAACTGATGTTTTTTAAAGACCAAATTTTCCTTTTCTAAAGCTAAGTTTAGATGTTATTTTCACATGTTAATCCTCAATAGAACCTAAAATATCTAACATTGCGAGTTACAGAATAGTTTCTCTTTCAATTTGCTGGGTAGATTTTATCATTTGATGGCTTCTGAGGCAAAATATTGCGATTGTCCTGCAACACTTCCCCAGCAGTTTTGTGTAAACACGTTGTTTACTGTGTACACCGAATATTTCGTAAGGTTTTTATTTTCGCATATTTCATGAGTCAAGTGCTATTTGCGAAATTAAAGACACACAAAAATAATGACTCTGATCCCAATATGAATGTGACGCACATGTAGGACCCTATAGTCCACGATCACGAATTTAACCACTCGCAAAATCGTCAGGAAGTCCCGATTTGCGAAAATTTAGACTCGCTAAATATACAATACTTGATGCAAATTAGGCAGCCAGGGCGAAAGCTTTAGATGAGTTAACTGCCCTGAATCACCGAGCCTGTACATACTTAACTTATACTTTATACGCTGTTATTTTAGCCTCCAGATATTTTCGCGAACGAGAAGGTCACGGACATTTTCACGAGATGTTGTTTTCGCGAATTGACACAGATGCCTACATATGTAAGCGCACTCAACTCTGTACCTTAGCATATGGTGACATTTTTGCGTGTTGTTAAATTTGCGGTCCACCTGAGATTCGCGAAATTCACAAAAATTAAACCCTCCCGAAAATAACAGCTTATACAGTACCCATACTTGTACTGTTTTAAGCATTTCCTCAAATCCCATCAAAGGTGTGCACTGGTCAGATCATTAGTTCTGAAAACGTACAGGCTCCCTGATCAGCCCCGTTGAAGACGAGTCCCGAGTATACTTGGGCAGGTGTCGATGGGAAATGCGTGCTGTAGCAAAATCAGCCCATCTTCAACGCATTACTACAAAAAGGGGATAACCCCTAACATCCCTCCTCCTGTTCATCTCCATAGACTTGGTATGCAGTAAACTAGCAGATGCAGGGGTAAAGGTGGTGACAGACATAACACTTGCTATTCACATTCCTTAAATATTCATTTCCTATTTTTTTTTTCTTTGATTGAAGATCAATGTTCTTAAAATTCTACCAAAGGTGTCCACCACAGGGTGCTACATAACATATTTTTCTTCCACTTGCCTGCTTGAGCAAGTAGATTTTCAAATTGATAATTGAATTGTGATACACCCTCCCCCTTTGGTCCACCTCCATGGACTTCAGTTATATTACCGCGAAGTGAAGACGCACCATGTATACATGCAGAAAAAGAGGTGACAGAGACCGAAAACATTAACCATTCAAATTGTTCTTGCACACAATATTAATTTTTATGTTTTGATTGAAAATGTTCCAAATGCCCCCCATCCCCAAAGTGTGCATCAGATCATTATTACATATCAATCCAGAAAATTGAAAAAAAAAAAAAAATTCACACCCTCCATCTCCATTCTAATTTATGGTACAGAAAATAGGTGACTTAAACTACAATTACAAAGAGTAAGCCACTTGCAATGTCCCTGAATATTCATACTTTTTACTTTATCACAAAATTTCAAAACATTCTTCCCAAAACTGTGCACCAGTTCACTGATATTCAGTTCTACATTGTATATACTGCAAACTCATGTGGAAGGAGGAAACTCCCCCTCCTACACTCTCCCCTCCAAAATTCAAAAAAAAAAAAAAAAATAAGAATATTGATAATACTGTAAACCTGGATATTTTTGCACAAGTAGTGTAATTTTTCACACTCAACTGGGTAAGATGAATTTTGCATGATTTTAATTCCGCATTTAGATAAGCAAGACATCAACCACTGAAACACATGACAAGCAAAAATATTCACATTTATGCTTTTATTTTCGCACTAGTTTCTGGTTGCGCAAAATGCATGAAAATTTATACTTTTACAGTTATAATTTTTGCCCCCTAGTAAAATATTCCCTGCGTATACAATAGGCCATGTATGTGACAAATATTCATGTTGTCCTTCCTTCTACATTAAGGACATGTTAATTAATTTCTGGTCTTTCCCACTGCTGCAAATTTCACTGCAATGTCTAAATTATCTAACTGTCTCATTAACTGATAATAATTAAAATAGCAGGTACCCTGAAATGCAACTATAGTCCTCTATACATGTACAATATGTACATTGTACTTCTCAAATTTCAAATTTTCCCTGCTCTGAAAGGGGGAAGGGCCCCATCCAAGACCCTCGCCCAGATTCTATTGCTTTCCCAAATCATATTTGTTGTAAAGTCAGGAAGTATGATATCCTGAAGCCTTTCATTCCATGTTTGGCAATGGCAATAGCAATATTTTTATAATTTATACACTAATAATCAGGTTGAATGCCCCCATTTGAAAAATTGTCCAGAATTAAACTTTAGGAATCAAATTCATAAGAAAATTCAAGAAACTTGAAGAGTACAATACAGCCTGAATAGTGCAGTAGGGCCTAATGGCAGCCTGGCATACATCAGCTAGAGTATTCAACTCCTGTAGTGTAGGTTAAAAGACAAATGTTTCTACAGCTTTTCAATACATGTATGTACATTAGACTTGATCAGACTTGTGGGTTGTGGGTTTTTTTCCCTTAAAAATCTAGCTGTTTTCTTTTAATACATCAAGCATCATGAAATGTTGCCTTTAAACTGACTTATCAAACTGAAGTTTCAATAACTATGAAGTGAATGCTACGATTGTGCTTCAGTGGGTGCCATGTTGGACAATTCAACTCTCTAGTTTATCACTTGACACTAGCTCTAGGCTAGAGCCCTACACTATAGACATTACAAATAGAAAAGAATCATGAGGTACAAATGATAGTGCATCTTGCTGAGGATATTTGAGTTTTAAGACCAGAAATACAATGTATATCTTTTTCATGGTTAAATAATTTACTTTTGAAGGCAAAGGAACAGTGTCTGAATGAAATTTGTGAATGATAATGAGAGAACACATGGACCTCTAGATGTCATGACTGAGTCAACCAATTTCACTCAGATCAAAATCCCATGGCTTCATTTACTTGACCATATTTCCAAAATCTGCCACAATACACACTGGTAAATAACATGGTCACGTCAGCACATGGTTTCTACTTCATGATTCTAAATGAATCATATATTTCCGAGACATATGAGTTCAAGAAATTCATTTGAAGCCATGCAGGCTGAGCAGCTTCAGCCCCCAACTCAATTTCTGGGCAGCCATATTGCTTTTACTCTGAGCAGAGGAGTCTTTGCAAAGTTGTCTAAATCTCTTCAGATTTTGTCACTGTTGGGATTTTCTTCAAGATTTGTCATCATGACAGGAGTGGTACTTCATGTTTTCATCATTTATCATATTTATATTGCTATCACTGCATCAATTCGCTGAAAAAAATGGGTGAAACGGTGATCACAAGAATTTTTTTCCTTCATGTAGTGATATGTACTGCCCAACCCACACCAGAAAGTGACTGAACTTTGAAAATCATTTTCCAGACTGCTTCATGGGCAATTAAATTTTCCCTACAAAATCACTAAGGCAGTAAAAATTATCACTGGGCAGCTGTCAGCACATATTTTGACTCCAACCTGGCACACAAACTCACTTCATATGACCATTACTTGGAATGAAATATCAGAATATTCGAACGAATATCCTCAGAAATTGTCGCCGTTGCATCACTGTCGCGGAGATCAAACAATGGGGAGAGGGAGTTCGCACAGCAAGAAACGGGTCGCACGTAGTACGGTATCTCCTGACCTGCCGTAGCATAACACGCAAGTCATAGGGAGCGATTCTTCACAGGGCCAGGGCGAGGATTGCTCTAAAAACCTGGAGAATTTTCCTCGACCGGACTTATTAATCCCTAGAAAAATTTACATTCCGTAGAAAATTGAATTTTCACGATACACGGTCCAAAAACAGTTGGACAATGGCACAAATATGTTGTTTTCAGAATTATATATTGAACTGATATTTGGCTTCCTTACCGGAGGAGGTCTGATTTTGCAAATGCCAGTTTTCTCCGCGATTGGCCGTATCTTGGCTATGTAAGCCAGTGGATCCGTGAATTCCTCCTCCGAAGGCTCAAAAACGGGAGCCTCTGGAGGCGCGACAAATTCCTGTTCAGTGATCATGATAATAATTCCAATAGGATCCGAAGTTTAACGACTTGTTTCAAAATATAATGTTGCTAGAAGCAATATTGCTCCGTCTCCTGCACCATTCCAGCGTGATCATGGCGAAAACATTACGTGGATTGCTAGTGTTTCTGAGTATCGCGATATCGGTAGGCACGCATAATGTTGTGGTATCGTTCTAACGCAGTATCGATATGGCAGCGGTGAAGACTGCGCATGCGTATTATTTAGCATACGTACAGATATCTATCTATGTACACTGTACATTGTGTACTTGATATTCATGGGAGTCGAAAAAAAGCGTGCTCCCATCAACACAAACTTTGTCCGATCGAAAGCAGCATCTGCACCCCCCCCCCCCCCCATTTACGCAGTGCTTCGCAGGTGTGTTTCCTTGACAAATTACAGTGTAATAACAATGAAGATGAAGTTTCAGTCTCGTAACTTTCACATGGAATTTCCAGTCTGCGCACCAAACTCTGTTCGTATAGACACACGATATAACTTTTCTCGCAAGTCAGCTTTGCGGAAAAGACTAAATCTGTAAATACTGAAACTTTTCTTGGGAATCTTTCAGTGCTGTACATGTATATACCATTTCTTGCTTTCCTTAAATTGGATGTTTTTCAGGCAACAATGAGATAGAAATCAATAATTTTGCACTCTGTTCCCTTATCTCCATAGGGAGTCGATATTATGTGGGACATTCATAGAAAAGGGTAATGTATTAGTTCATAGAAATAATGATAATCAATGATATAAACCAAATCAAACAAATAATTCTTGAGATTATTGTTAACTTGTACTTCAACAGAATTACTGTTCTTAAATTGAGGGAGTGAGTTCCATAACTTGAGGAATCGGCGTAAGCAAAAGTTCGTCCCCCCCCCCCCCCCGTGTGAAACTCCTAGGGACGACAAGGAGGCCAACCAATCTTAAAAAAAAAAAAAAATGCTTTTTTTTTTCGATAGGCAACCAATGGAGGGAATTCAGAACTGGCGTGATGTGAATGTGTTTTTGGAAACGGTTACAACATGAGCAGCTGTATTTTGTATAATTTTTGCAGTTTTGCTAATGAGTTATGAGGCACATCGAACAAGAGATTGTCGAAATCCAGGCGGGATGTTAATCAAAGCATGAACAATTTTCTCAGTGGCACTATAGACGTTTTCACATCAGCCCGATGTTTCGAAATAGCGCGATATTTTCTGACTTGGGAAATTAACCCGATCACGAAATAGCGTGCTATTTGATAATACAAATCGGCGCGCTAACTGATCGAGAAAATTTCTCGAGTCCAACTCGGGAAATTTCCGAAATAGCAGGATAATTAATGCGAAAAGCGCGCTATTTGATAATGCTTGGGCTGATGTGAATAGGAAATAAAATAGCGCGCTAATTTGCGATCGCGAAAAATATCTCGAGCTTGGATTTTTATCGGGCTGATGTGAAAACGCCTTATGTCGATAGGGTTGAGATATTTATGGATGAAACCTGAATTACGTAACTGAACGGATTTTGAGACAGGCTGGATTTGTGTAGACGTTGTCATATAGTTTGAGTCAAAATACACACCAATGTTACGGCATATAAATGGACAAGACAACCCATGCCCAGCAAGAGTAACAAAAGAGATGGAAATTTACTGGAGCTGTGTATTAGGATTGTACAAAATAAATTCACCTTTACAAAGATTTAATGTCAGTGAATGGGAGTTGAGCCAATTATAAACATTTTTTTTTTACATGTTTCGAGATTACAGACAGCGCTGGCTGCATTGCTATGATTTGGTTTGAAAGAAGTATAAATTTGAACATCATCAGCGTAAAATATGATAAGAGACAGAGTGTTTTGAAAAGTATTCTTCAAACCTGTTCGGTAGAGCGCAAACAAGGTGGGCCCTCTCAGAGCCTTGCTGAACTCCGCATGTAAGATGTAAAAAAAAATCTGAAATACAACCATTTACTGAGACAGCTTGAGAGTGACATCCATGACAGGTAAGATTTGAACCATTTAATGCTTGACCTTTAACACTGAGAGACATGAGGGTATTCAACAAAATATTAACGGTATCGAAAGTGGAAGATAAATCTATAGCAGTATCATAGCAGTTACTGTCTTTTCCGCCATCCGTCTACTGAAGAATGAAGTTGGATACATTAACAAGGATACGCTGTGATGGGATCGATATTGCAGATAAAATGGGTCAAAAAGGTCGTTATCGAGACTATAATCATCAATCTTGAGAACGCCACCCCCTCTCAAGAACTTTTAACAAAAAACGGGAGCTTACAGAAACTGGACAATAATTATTCAACTGTAAACGATTCATTATCAAGATTGGAGTTTTCAATAAAGGAAGAATGTGCGCCATTTTAAGGACAGGTATAATACGCACGCATTATGACTCAAGTTGATGATCTCAGAGACTACATAGGCGAAAAGGAGCAGTCCTTGATGAGAATAGTGTGGACAGGGTCGAGTTGACAAGTCTTAGCTGACAATCTACAGAGAAATGATTGTGTTTCATCAGGAGTGGTCGGTTGAATGGTCTCGAAAGATGCCGATGTACGACGGGTCAGGTGTCAGGAGTGAGGCTGTCCTGAATCTAATGAACCTTGGAGTGGAAGAACTGAGTTGAAAAGTTGAAAGTTTTGAAAGTTGAAAGTTTATTTACTCACAACCCAAACTCTGGGTATCGGAGTCCAATGAAAAACATATAGCACATTATAATATCAATAAATAATAATTGCAAATAACTCTGAAAAGTGTACAAAACAACTATATAAAAAAATAAGAATGAAATGCGATTGATGAAAAGAAAAAAAAGTACAGAAATAAACAATATATACACGATATATGGTAAAAAAAAGAAAAAACAAACAAAAAACAAAACAAAAACAAAGAAAGGGAAATATGACGAGAGAGAGAGAGAGGAGAGAGAGAGAAAGGATATGGAGGTGAAGAGGGAGAGTGAGAAGGACACAAGACTGGTGAATTAACAAAAGATATACGAGTGACTTTTGGTTCAGGAAAAAAAAAAGAAAAATAGAAACAGAAAAAAGAAAAACGCAAAGACATACGGAAATGAATTCATACGCTATAAGTGAACAAGAATGAAGGAAATATGGAGACGGGAACGAGAAGAAGAAGAAGTAGAGAGATGGAAGAAAAAAGGAGGAGAGAGTGAAAAGACAAATAAGTTATATATCAATTGTAAAGAAGGCACAGCCTGTAAAAAAGGCATGTAGTATTTGCAAAAAGGATAAAAAATACTAATAATCTAAACATGTGTCATTATATAATTACAAAACTTGGTTAAATTGGAAAGGACTGTTTTCTTTTGACAATTAGATAATTGATCCATCTTCATAGTGTTTGGGTATTTCCAGTAATATTTTTTAAGTATTTCTTTCGTTGTTCATTAAAGAGTCTACACTGAAAAAGGTAGTGAAATTCATCGCCAATTTTCTCTTCATTACAATGGGTACAAAATCTTTCATTTCTTGGAATCTGATTGTATCTTCCAGAAACAATTGGCAGTTTGATTAGCGCAACGGAATTTACATAAAATTTTTGCCTGTGAATCATTTAGGTGTCGAAAATACTTTTCAAAATGAAGATCCTGTTTAAAAATTCGATAATTTAAACATTGAGAATTTTTGTCTACTAAGTACTATGCCACTCTTGTTTGTAAATATCATTTAATCTGGTACTAACTAAACTTTTGAAGCCAGCTAAAGTGAGATGTGATGCTTGGCTGTTCCAAATTGCAGTAAGACCTAAGTTGTTAAATATTTCTTTTATCCTTATTACCCATGTCATCGAATTTTCTTGCCTCGCCGATAAAACATATTGAAAATTATACAAAACATGCGCTATCTTTGACATATTACTGTTAACCAGTTTAAACCAAAACATTAACATCCGAAGGGTCACTGTTTTTTGTAATCTATCTTTACCTATTTCTCCGTAAACCATACAATTCGGAGTTCGCTTATGTAATCCAAGAAGTTCCTTACAATATCTACAAAAGAAAGTTTCAATTTGGGCGAGGTCTTCAAAACCCCAAATTTCACTGCCGTAAAGCAAAATAGGCATGATCAAATGTTCAAATAGCTCTTATAGTTCTACGTCGATTGGAAGGAGGAGAGGTAAAATTTTACTTTTCATGGAATACAACGCTCTTTTGGCTTGGGTTACTTGTTTGTTTATAGCTTTCTTAAAATTATTATTATAATTGAACGTCGTTCCTAAGTAAACATAATCATCGCAGACACAAATTTTGTCATCTCCGAAAAGAAAGGTAGGAGCTGTTCTAACTTTTCCACGGGAAAAAATAACTATCTTAGTCTTAGCAGTATATTAACGGTCAGATGCCACAATTGGCAATAATCAGATAAAGCATCAAGAGCTAACTGGAGTTCCTCAGCATTTTCAGCCAACACAATCGTATCATCTGCATATAGTAATGTGAATAAATCAACAAACATATATTCACTTCTTCGGTAGAATACGTTTCATTGATACCTGACGAAAGAGAATCCAGGCCAGGGCATCTCTGAGACAGAAATGACGAAAAATCGTTTAAATACAACGAAAATAATATTGGTGATAAATTCTCGCCTTGTTTTACACCTATGTTACTCTTTAAAAAAAAAATCTGATTTAGAATTGTTATAAAAAACGCAGGATTTTGACTTTCTATAGATATCCTTAACGACCCGGAGTAATTTACCATTAATTCCATGGTCAAACAATTTCAACCACAGTGAAGATCTATCAACCAAATCGAATGCTTTTTTGTAATCAACAAAAGCTGTATACACCCTTTTCCTTCTCTGTAAATAAAAATCAAGAATAGCATGTAATGAAAATACATGGTCCATAGTTGAATATCCGCATCTAAAACCAGCTTGTTCCTCTCCTATAACAGGTATTGTGATTCTACAAACAAAGTTACTCTATCATTTAATACTGCCGTGAATAGTGAATCATTGAGCCAGTTCTTTGTGACCGGTAAATGTCTTGGAAATAGAGAGTTATGTTTCCTGTTCAATAGATGATTGACCGTAGAGAAGAGTTTCTTACTGAGTCTTGTCCGCAGTTGTTGCATGATCAGTCCAACAGAGTATAGTAGCGCTTGGCACGTTCGACGATGTAGTTCACAAAATCCCGTTGTGCTCAGAACAACTCTCTATCGATGTGAAGAGAGCCGTTTGATCTCTATCTCCGCTCAAGCTGGCTACGCTTGTGAGCAGTAATCTCGCTGAGGGTATACCAAGGGGCCGGTTCCTCACCTTGCGGACCTTGGCAGAAGTATGGACATCGAGGAGCGTGGAAAGGATGGAGTTGTAACGGGTGATAGCCATGTCGACATCATCTGACTATTGATACGTCACTGTCGGTTACATCCTTTGAGAAGGTTATCCTTCTATAACATTATAACCAGGGGCGGATCCAGGAATTCTGTATCAAAGGGGCGTGACTAATTATTTCTGGTGCCACTTCCGGGTTTCATTTCATTTTTTTTTCTTTTTATTTCTTTTGTTTTTAACGAAAAATAAAGGGGGGGGGCGTGCGTCGGTTGCGCCCCCTCTGGATCCGCCACTGATAACTATCACAATTCTTTTTGCAAGTTTGAGTCACTAAAACGTCGATATACCGTAGCTGTTTGCACCCTCTCAATAATTCGGCAAACTCTTAACCTGTAAAACAGCCTAATGGCATTATGATGTAAAATAGCGAAGAGAAGACCTATATTTTAAATGAAAAAAAAAACAAAAACAACAACAACAGAGAAATCTTGCCGCAAGAATTGATGTGTTTTTAACACTGGAAGAATCGAAGCTATTACAATCATCAATAGAGCTTCATGTTTTGTCTCGCAGCAACATGGACAAGCATCCCGAATATCTATAACATTTATTCCATGCACTTTAGATTACGGGTGCTGTTCGTTATTCCGAAGGTTCGCTATTCCGAAGGTTCGTTATTCCGAAGGTTCGTTAATCCGAAACACGCAAATTCCCTATACCTAGAGGCTCGTTAATCCGAAAATGAAAAAGGGTTCGTTAATCCGAACATTCGTGGCGTTATTCCGAAGGTTCGTTATTCCGAAGATTCGTTAATCCGAAAATGAAATTCGGAACAACGAACCTTCGGAGTAACGAATCTTCGGAATAACGAGCTGTAACCTAGATTACATCATACACTGCAAAAACAACACAACACAAACATAACAAAACAAAAACATGATACATGATGACACGATAATTAATCATGATATTTTGTCAGACCCATAATAATTATGGTATACGTAATTTGCCATTAAACTCTGTAGAAAGGCCTGAGATGTCAGGTGAGGACTGGTTCAAAGGCTATCTGCTGTACTACAGTTGAAAACGTGTTATATACATGTATATGATTATATATATATATATATATATAATATATACTATATATAATATTGTAGGGGGTGGGAGAACTAAATCTACTGGCCAGTTATTTTTTTTTTTCACAGGGATGCTGACTCTTGAGCCCCCCCCCCCCCCCCCCGATGAGTTGCCGGACCGCAGAAAGCAGCGATTCAGATCTCTTAATAAGAGGGAGTTCATTCGCCATATAAATCAAGATGTAGTCCTTATCACCCACTTATTTTGTCTTCCTGAGAAAGAGATTTAAAAAAAAAATCCCACTTTTGCAACTCATATATTATAGCATTCAAACTTGAGGTTATATACTAGACAAAGCAGATTCTACATAGCCAAAACAAGCCATGTTTAATTTCTGTATCATATTAGAGGGGTACATTTTTGTGCTTTCATATACTGTTTACCATTAAGAGCAGTGATTTTAAAAATGTTCGAGTTATCACATTATTTTGATGCATCATAGGTCCTATGTGTAGGTCAGTTGTATCACGAAACACCCTACCATATAAAAATGTCGCGATAAAGCCTAAAATATAAGGGGATATCACCATTTTTTCAGCAAACCATAACTGTAGACGGTTCTTTAAACAATGGTATCACAATTATTGTTCACATTTTGAAAATCTAACAATATTTTTCAACGATCATACTGATTAACATTTTTACATTGATTGTTTCTATTCCTAACTAACATTTTAGAACTATATTTTGAAGCTCTAAAGCTGGGTTTTTGTTTCATCTGCAAATGGTAAATAATGCCTTTTTAGAGCAATAATAGGTTCATACTTTGCACAGTTATTGGCCTATCATTATTCCATGGCCTTATGCAGGATCTCCCCTCCCTCCTCCCCCTCCCCCCCCCCCCCCCTCCTTGGTACAATCTTGGGAACTCGCGAGTGATGGGAGTACTCCGGACAGGAGATGTGGCTCAGAATGGATCTGTTTTTGGTGCGAGATCGAATCCTGCTGTGAGTCTGAGCACAATATTGTGTTTATCACGCCGTCCTTCTCCCAGCCACCCTTCCCCCTTAAAAAAGAAGAAGAAGCAAAACAATGTGTTCCTCGAATATGACATAAAAAGAAGATCCCGTAAGTGTCAGGGAGTCACAACTCATGCAATCCAATCCCATTTCATTCATTCATCTTATAGAGAGCAGATGCAAAACTAGCGATGAATTAGTGGTACACCCCATTAAAAAGACTGCAGTTGAATATGGGCTATCTAGCAATCCGGATGTCTTGAGTTTGAATCCTGATTGAATCCCATTTTCGTCTATTTTCATATATATATATATACATATATATATATATATATATATATATATATATATATATATATATGCATACATAATATTGATATATTGATGCAACATCCTATGATAGGCACAGGCATACTTGTGCATGGTATACTTATGAGGTATACAGTTCGTTATTCTGAGGGTTCGTGAGTTACGCACTTTTTTCTCATTTTCTGGTTAACGAACTGTATTCGTGTTCGGACACTAAAACATCTGTATACAATATACTGAATTTGAGTGCTTCAGAGTAGCGAATCTTCGGAATAACGAACGACAACAACATCACCAACCACAGCAGCAGCTATGGCATGATACCGCCGTGTTGTTGGAGCGCATGTTCATTTACAAATAACAACATTGTCTCTCCATTATTTCTTTGGTGTTCAGGCAATTTGTGATTCAGTTTGACATGTTTCCATTCTTTTCCATAAAAACCTGGTTAGAGAGGTGCTTATTAAAGTTCACTGTCCCATTGCCATGTCACTATCATTTCAAGCATAATTATATAGGATTATACGTCGGGCGGTCTGCTGCATTTTTCCCCCTTCATAAATATATTCCTTTTCTTTGACATTGATTAGTCATCGTTAATATTTCAAAGAAAAAATACAAGTTCTATTTACTTTGTTTATTCTGTTGTCAGTTTGTTGAAAAATAATTATCAATGATGTTATTTTGTATATTGACATGAATGACTGTAAAAAATGCAGAAATAAAACCGAACTAAACCAAAAACAAACACGGTACTTTTTGTTATACTGTATTTTTTTTCTTTTCCGATTTCTTTTTTTTTTATTGACTCAATGAAAAAAAAAGAAATCGGAAAAGAAAAAAAAATACAGTAACAAAAAGTACCGTTTTTGGTTTAGTTCGGTTTTATTTCTGCATTTTTAACAGGATTATCTTTACCCTCAGGAATATTCTATGCCTCAAGATTATTTTTTTTTTCTCCATCCACGAGACGCACTCGACCGAGTGAATCGACTATGAGAGTATCGCTACAAGCATTAAACGTTATTTTCACACTCTTCATCATTAGTATAACAACTTTGGTTCCGTCATTCGTATCCGGGCAATTACCCCCAGAGGGCAATTACCCCCCTGCTAGATACTGGTTAGTGGTAAGGTTAGAGTAAAGATTAGGGTTAGGGTAGGTTTAGGGTTAGGAGTTTGGGTTAGGACGAGGATTAGGTTCAGGATTAACTAGGGCCAGGGAAAGGGTCCGGGGTAATTGCCCGGGGGTAATTGCCCTAGACCCATTCTTTTTCGGATAAATGAATTTTGGAATAACGATTATAAACCCTATTTCACTTTCGGATCGACAAACCTTCAGAATAACGAAAATCATTTCATTTTCGGATTGACGAACCTTCAGCATAACGAACCATGCGTTCCTTTTCGGAGAAACAAACTTTCAGAAAACTGGATACACTTTATGCAATGCATGGATGAAAAAGAATGACAGAATAAACGGAATGTGTTTGTGAGTACGGGGTGTATGAAGTACATTTTAGTCCTATGTAGGACATCTTAAATGAAGTCAAACTTCTAGGCAATTCCAGGCTAATTCCATCCTGGAGGTTGGGGATTGGAGAGATGTTGACACTCTTGCAAATAACCACACCAGTTCTAATATCAACCACTAATTGGGTACAGATAGTGTGTGGGCATGACATGGGGTTAAAACGGTTGTATTACAACATTTCAGAGGCAATTCTACTCTATTTTATAGGCAAGTTCATACTTATACCATTTCTATTGTACCGGTAACAACATAATTTTTAAGTTATTTTATGTACGTAGTTTATTGTATCAGTGGTAGGTTAAATACAAAGCTAGAGGTAATACATCATGAAGGATTATTACAACAAGATTATTAGTTCGGTTGTGTTAATTAACCAATGAATGATTGGTTCAGCAGGTGTAGGGTCTCCACAACACAATGATATCACACACCAGTAGACGTTGAATGTACACAAAGAACACTCATCAAGCCAGAGATTTTTCTCCTTTCTGGGGAAAATCTCTTTGCATCAAGCAGAGAAAAAAAGTTTGTGTGCTGCCCTCAACGGCAATTTAGCGTAGCTGCGCTTGAGGATTGCAAAGATCTCGCGAGGCTGCGCTAGGCGGCGACAACACGCGAGCGCTAGTATAGATCCAGCAGGGCTAGGGTACGATGATTACAAGAACAGACTATCGGAGGCAACTTTAGAAATACATTTGTATTACAAACGTGGTAAACCTGAGCGAACGTAAAGCTCATTCGCCAACAGCTACAGCTTATTCCAGATGAGTCAGTGAACGGTATGTTATTAAGTTTGGGTAGCGAGAGTATCTGGGAGCTAGACAGTTGTATCTGAAAAGCCACTTTTTGTTTTGTGCAACTCAACGTCAACGACATCAGACTGAGCTACACTACTATTACTAACGTTAGTTTGTATGGCGCCAAGATTTGAACAGCGTAATAACAATAACATCTCGTCTAACATCACAGTGAACATAGTGTACCGTTAGTGTACCAGTTTTCGACAGGACCCATATTTCGACACCCAGCAGATAATTCTTATTAAATTCTATACTCATTACAAACGTCTGACTTCAACAATCAACCAAGTTATCAATCACATTTCTAGTCTTATATAAACACCGTTTGTCACTTGTCATCATTATCCACGGTAGAATATTTAGGAGAAAAGCAACACAGTGTCAGCAGAAATGTTGATGTCAGCCATGTTTAGGGGTTCAAAACAATATGACGCATTTTGTATACATCGCCGTAAAATGAAATTCACCCATGTCGGTTATCTTACTTTAGTATCAGTTTGTTTGCCAAATCCTGATGTTTGATTTCATAATCGTCTTTAGTAATTTCATGGCTGAATTCGTGATAAATGAGCAAACTTGTAGAAAGAGTTGGCTTTGAGAATGTGGCACCAGATTTCGACATTCCCATCAAGACACGTTATAGAGGAAACAACAAGTTCTTGCGCCGGTATGATTGCTAGTTTGCGTCCACAATGCAGTGTACGCGTATTGTACGCGCCATGTGATTTCTGTGTGATGCGCGCTGTGATTGTGTCGAAAAATGATGCTGGGTGTCGAAATCTGATGCCAGCGACGGCGTGACGGAAATTGCTTAAAAATTGAACGCGAGTGCATTCAAATGGGAATTCGTTTAAGGCATATTATTATTGGCCTTTGTAGCTCAACTTCATATCGAAATTCCGAGGTAAAACGGTGCAGTATTGATGGTAAACAAGGAAATGTGCTAAAGTGTCGAAAACCGGTACCCTTACTGTACGTAACTGTTAATAGTCATAGACTCTCACAGCTGTTAGAATCTAGACTCTAATTAATGATATGCCAATGAAATTAGTTTGTAGATAGCCGAAGAATGTAGTCTAGATCTACCTATATTCTGCTAGTATAGATCTAACTTGTTACAAGTAGCACTAAGTTTAACTAGACTAGACATACGAATTTAAAGGGTGTGTAGTAAGGGCCTACCCACAGACTGTCCAGTTCTGGTCGAGGTGAGGATTTAACGTTTATAGCTTTTAACGTTTTGCGAGATATTCAGAAACCACTAGCGTCTATGAGATGTCAAAGAGCATGCGGCATACTCGTGAAATAGGCCCCACCACTGCGTGTCCGTACAAATACTACGGCGGCTCGCCTGTTTATACTCGTGAATTCAGCCCCACCGTGTGGCGTTCATCGGTAGATAAGCACGGCGGTGGGGCTTTCTTCCACAGTATAATACTCGTGAATGCGGCCCCATCAAACGGCGTTTACGCGAGATGCATACGGCGGTGGGGCCGATTTCCACAGCATAGCATCTTTCGTCCTCCCTTTCTCCCGTTTTTTTCTTTGGTCTTCTACTTTTTATTCTCGGAAGGACTCCCTAATGTCCCTTGACTAATTTAATGGCCAATTTAACCATAAATACAACCCTACCTAACCCTAAACCCTAACCCTAACCTAACCTTGCTTGCTAACGCACGGGTGCACGCGCACTGCGGTGGGGCCTATTTCACGATTTTGCCGAGCATGCAGTTCTAAGGGGTATCAAAAGTTTATTTGATTAAAATCGGTTTTGAAATGGCTGAGATATCCAAAAACAAGGTGAAACAAAGAGATCCTAATATAAAGTTGTGGCATGTCGCCTTTAAAGGGCAAGTTCACCTGCGTTAACATAAGGATTGAGAGAATGTAGCAATATTACATTGTAATAGACGAATTGAAAGTTTGAGGAAAATCAGACAATCCGTTCAAAAGTTATGAATTTTTGAAGTTTTTGTGCAGTCACTGCTGGATGTGAGAAGACTAAAAAGTCTACTGCAGTGTATGATGTCACATGCGTTCAACAATATAAGGAAAATATAAGTTAAAGAGAATTTCACAAAATTTCATCTTTTGAAAAAAGTACACATTCCCTTGACTCGTTACTGACATATGTTATGGGTAATATTATTCCCATTGCCTTTAGAAAGAGGCAAGTCAAGTGCTCTTTTAATATGCGAAAAAAGTGAAAATATGTTGAATTTTCTTTACATTTTCTTTATACTGTAAAAGTGGATATTTTCGCGCGACTAATTTTTCGCGCTAGGCCGGGTCAGAAGAGTTTCGCGTGTTTTTAATTCTGCGGAATCAAGACATCACGCACAGGAACGTATGGCAAGCAAAAATATTCGCGTGTTTTTATTTTCGCGCTAGTTTCTGGTTGCGCGAAATGCGCGAAAATTTCAACACCGCGAAAATTTCCACTTTTACAGTACTGTTATACTCATATGACATCACAAGCTTTAGTAGTCTCCTCATCCAGCGGTTCCAACACAAAACTTTAAAAATTTCATAACTTTTGCATCGATTGTCCAATTTTCCTCAAACTTTCACTGGTGTGTTCTACTAATATTGCTGCATTCTCTTAATCCTTATGTTTATGAAGGTGAACTTGTCCTTTAATTAGATTTAACCAATAGACCTCTAGTATTCTAGCACTTTTTGGGATATCTCGGCCATTTGGAAACCAATTTTCATCAAATAAACGTTGAATCCTTCTTAAAATTACATGCTTTTTCATATTTCATAAGAGGCTTTTCATTAATCTCACTTAGGAATGTTCAAAACATGAATCCTGTACAGTCCCTTTAATCCCAGAAAAAAAAAAAGTCTTTGGACGCTCATAAGTTTTTGACTGTAGCCCGCCCAACGACCAGACGCTGTACGAATATATTATAGCGACACTACTACTAGCCCGAATTGACCCCGGCTTCGCACGAACGGCGTCTCCGTGCACCAGCAACACTTGTGTACAGCGACAGCTACAGGGCTGTGTATAGTATACTTTTAGTCAAAGGAGCCAGGAGTTATCACAATATTAGACCTTCCTAACTGGTTATTTATTATACTGACACATCACCTGCATCGATCTATCTACTTAGTATGGTAGCTTTACTACACATCGACCACCCTTTTTGAAACCGACCGCGTAGTTTTGGCGCACAGAACGCGGCTTAGTGCGCACTGCACTGCGCGTAGAGCACATAAATAAAAATGTATTGTTATTGGCTTTGACCATTGATGAGGATGTGTTGGAAAACGCGAAAATTCACTGTTCATTAATGGTTTTAATCAAGGACAAAATTTTGAATGAATATTTTAACAAAATCGCAATGTAATGTCAATGCATTTTCTAAAAAGCTTCGTACAACACGATGTTCAATACAACTCAGTTTGTGTGCATTTTCAATACAAAAACTGGTCGATCTAAAAAAGGAGTGGCACCGCGGGGAGCTGAAAAGAGGGCACTTAAGTTCGACTGCGATATTTTTGCACTGAAACTTCGAATTGAAAAGGGAACAACAGCATTTGATAGTGCTGGATTTTCTCAATCACGTAGGTCAAGTTTTTACGTGAATTTCAGTGATGAATATTCTTTTCAGGCAAATAGAAATTAGGCGGTCGATGAGTAGTAGGACCAACCATACTTGGCAACGGGGCAGGGCTGTGTAGCTATACATCTAACAACGTTAGACGTCTACCTAGAGAATTTAGTTAGTATTTTGTAACTTAACTGTGACCAGCTCCAGGGTTATTTGTAAACTGTACCAGACGACAGCATGCATAATATAGAATCGAATAGACTGTTTAACCTTTTATACAACTACTTCCTCTAAGTATTTTTCTATGCTATGAATGGAGTATGATCTACATGACTACATCTTGTCTAGAAACTGTCAGTAGGTTCTCAAACTTACAGTCTGTGTACGTGTGTGTGTGTGTGTGTGTGGACTAAATACCGGTACTGTAAATTTACTGTCTGCAATTTTATTTTCTTTTTTTGGGGGGGGGGGGGGGTGGGGGGGTGGGGGGGGGGAGAAGGGGCAATAAACAGGATATCACCAGTCAGTCTGAGCAGTGAAAACTTCAGGCATTCATTTTTTTTTTTTTTTTTTTCCTAGTTAGTAGGAGATGTTTATGTCAACAAGTTGGGCTCGTGAACCCCCTGTGTTATCACAACTCCCAAGGTCAATGATGTAGTATTAGGGTTTTTCTGAAGCAAGATTTGTTGTCGGGTGGAACATCCCCTGAAGAGACAGCTAGCTGAAGTGACTTTGCGCCAACTGTCAACTATACCCATGGGATGGCGGTCATGGCGGTGTGTGTGCAGTTCCTAGGAAAAGCTCCAGAGAAGACTTCTGCAAAATGCCATTTTCCCTAGTTCTCTGTAGAAGGGGAATGCTGTTTTTTAGCTGTGCACACTTAGTTTATGTAGTTATTTTATATGGCACTGTACATACACCACACCAGACCCGCCAAACAGTGCGAAAGTGTACATCAGATGGTGGACTGTACTTACTCGGAAGAAGAAGGGATATGCTAGTTCCAGATTCTTAGAGATACCCCCCCCCCCCCCCCCCCTTTTCAAGGACAGGTCTGCCTTCATAAACTTTACATGTGAATTGAGATTAAACAGCAATATACATTAAAGTAGAACACAGTGAAAGTTTTTTTTTTTTTAACTCCATTAAAAAACTTATGAATTTTTAAAGTTCCTATGTAGTCACTACTGGATGACAAGACTACTACAGTTGATGATGTCACATGCGTAGAATGATATAAAAGGGATATAAAGAGAATAACACACAATTTAATTCCATGAAAAAAGTACACATTCCCTCAGCTTGTAACTGACATACTGTATGTGACGGCAGGGCTGCCAACTCTCACTCATTGAGAGTGAGACTCACTCATT
This sequence comes from Diadema setosum, assembly GCF_964275005.1. Classification (NCBI taxonomy): domain Eukaryota; kingdom Metazoa; phylum Echinodermata; class Echinoidea; order Diadematoida; family Diadematidae; genus Diadema; species Diadema setosum. Next base: position 24,292,497 of record NC_092686.1, on the reverse strand, counting down.
TTAGTCCTTTCTCACTCTAAAACTTTATTTCATTTGCATGCATTTCTATTGATCTCACTCATTTTGACTCCGAAATTATAGCATTGGCCTATGGGAGTCTCACTCTCAAGTAGTTTCCAATGTTGGCAGCCCTGTGACGGGTAATATTACTCCTGCACTGCCTTGTGAAAGAGACAAGCCATGTGTTCTTTTATTATGCAAGAAAAATGAAATTATGTTGATATTGCTTTATATTTTCTTTGTATTGTACCAATGAGTATTAAATTTGACATCACCAGCTGTAGTAGTCTCTGTATTTTTTAGTGATATCGAAACTAAAACTTTTGAATGGATTGTCTGATTTTACTCAAAATTTCACCAATGTGTTCTATATTGACAAACACTAAGAAGCCACACTCCTACACGTGTAGCTATACCCCTATTTCAGATTCTTTTTTTTTTTTTTTTCAGGAGTTGGAAACTAATTCAATTTAGGATCCTATTTCAGGACTGTTTGGGGTAAGATTTATTTAAAAAAAAAAAAATTAATAAATACTACAGACCCCTATTTCAGCAGTATTTCAGGCTTCTTTTCCTTAATTGAGTTTCTGGGCCTATACTGTACCCCTTTCCCCGAAAAATGGAGAACGTACATGTGGTATGGATGACTGTCTGAGTGAGAAGCATATTAGTCATTGTGTTCAGACTTTAGGTCAAAGAGTGGTGATGTTCATAATACATGTACCTATAATGTACTCTGAAGTCTGATCGGTAAGCATGAGTCACTAAATATTTTTGTGGTGGTGGTAATACATGTACCGTATCACCTTTGTAATTTATACAAAATTGTGCATTGTAGTCAAGATACCACTTCGCTCCTTGCATAACAAAATAATTGAAAAAAAAAAAAAACCCAGACAGAATATTCTTGAAATAATTAACATCATTCAACTTTCTACTCAGCATGGCTATGAACTAGGCACTGCCTCATATAAAAACTGTTTTTGTGAATGTTTGCACCAAATACTCTCAAACAGATATGGCTCAGACACCGTCGTCCCGCCGCTCGTCGGCCAAAAAGCCGCGGCAGGAGGGCACCTTTGTGCACTTTGAGAATCCAGAAATACCCAGCATTTTTGTAGAGGGCCACGATGACCAAGGGGACGAGGGACCCTCTATCCCACCTGTGAGTGAGAGACTGGCCTATCTGCGCCCCTCGAGAGAGCTGCTGGAGTACTACCGGAAGAAGATTGCAGAATTTGACAGTGAGCACCAAGACATGCTGCAGAAGCTGGATCAGTATAGGACAACATATGAGCAACAGGTAGGCACTTGGTGTTCTTCTCATGCTTTCCGTTACAGTGGAAGATGCACAGGTCCTGGTAGTAATACTCGGCTAAAAGACAACACTTGTACAAGCGACTTCCGTCATGATAAAGTCCTAAGAATTTTGTTCATTGGCAGTTAGTTTGTTTGTTTGTTTTTTGGAATATATTGAGATTTTGTTATAGCTGAACAATGAAGTACATATAAAGATATATAGATCATATATTTTGGACCCGAATTAGCTGTAACTAGATTTCCTTTGTACACTTGTTTGTTATAATGGGAGTGCACTGTATAATGATGCACAACTTCAGAAGCTTGTGGATCAGCAAGAATTAGATGCACAAGTCATGACTGCACACTAACCCATTTTCTCTACTGGTCTGACCTGTCTGTTTGACCAGTACAACTGTAGGTACCCAGTTTTTTCATGTTCTACTTGTCCATTCCTGAAAAAGTTACTGGTCCAACAGTGATATTTACTCAACAGTGATGTTTACTGGTCAGGGACCATCGAACCGGTGCAAGTGTGCAGCGTCGCACAAGTTTAACATGCTAGTTGGCTTACTGTTTGATAGACTGTTTACAAAATTGATCGGATCAGTGCATTCAATGTCGCCAATTCCTTAATTATGCCTGTGCATCATAAATTATGTTGCATAAAAACAGAGCATGAAAATGCTAGCATGGCAAAATAAAATCAAGTTTCCCTTCACGTGACTAAAAGCACTGAGTCGTGCATCCAAGTGCAAATATCTATTGAGAAATTCTCTTGATGCTGGCTATGCACAAATTTGTTTGAAAAAGATTATTGGAAGAATTTTACCATCATATGGGTCAATAGTGTACTAAATATTGACACTGAATTGAAAAATCTGAGAAGTTAAAACTGCCCCTTGCTACTTGTAACTTTACTTGTTTACAATGTACTACAAAATATCATTATGATATATTGATATGGTCAGTTTATAAAGCGATAGCTTGAAAACCAAGTAGATATGCAAATCATGCTGCCGGAAAAAACAAAACCAAAACAAAACAAAAAAACTTTTGATAAGTATTGTGTATACATGGATGTAGATGTGAATATGGCAACTATGAATATGCAATTTGTGTAAAACTTAATGCTAATTATTCCTCTGCACCAGAAGACATTTGAAGATCACATTTTGTATGACCACATACAGTGGTTCTGCTGTGTGTATGAAGAGTTTAATGCCAAAACGAAGTACTTCCATTCTTGTTATGCTGAGATATTTGCAATCAGTTTTTATTCATAACTTCAAGAATATACCTTGTGTTGTCACAAGGGAGATATGACTGGAAAGGTTTTATTTTGCTTTATCTGATGATGGACTTACTTTAAAAAAAAAGAATGGTGCTAGCCCATTTTGCGATCAAACTCTTTATATGCTATGGAATGAAAATGCATATTTGTGAAGCAGCATCAAACCTTCAAAATGACTCTTGGTACCAACACCTTCCTTTTGGGTGTTTGCGCCGTCATTAAATGCCATTGGTGTTTGCCCCAGTAGCACAAGATGCAGTGGGAGATGAGACAAAGGGAGGAGGAGATCGCTGAGCTGCAGAAGGCCTTGAGTGACATGCAGGTCTACCTCTTCCAGGAGCGGGAGCAGGTCCTCCGACTCTATGCAGAGAACGACCGACTGAAGCTCAGGGAGCTGGAGGACAGGAAAAGGTGGGTGGACTGCTGACTACTTTATTTGCTCCAAATCATCAAAAAAAGACAGAAAGAAGATATACGTACATGGAAACTTAAAGCATTCAGTGTTGTTATCAAGTAGTGATACGGGCGACTCTTGTTAAAACTGAGTTCTCATGACCGGCAGTTTTTTTTTTGTTACATCAAAATTTTGTTAGTGCAAAACAAATGTACTACATAAAGATGTATAGATTAAGTGATTTTGGACTTAAATTTCACTTCATTGTATCAGAAATTTTATAACCATATTTGTTATGATGGTAGTGCACTGTATTGGTCATTATCATGTACAGTTGAATAGTAAGGCTTATCTTAGCCCTTCTGTGGTATTTTGCAATGTTTCTTCTTCTTTTTTTTTCAAAACGGGTGCGGATTCCTTATTACATTGTTGTTATTCTTAAAATTGTGTGGTATTGTGTCCATTATCAGAAAAGTAAAATACAATTTTTCCACCAAAAATATTCCTTTTCGGCCCTTGGAATATTGTGCTGTTAAGAAGGCTGGCATCCCTTGGTTATATGCCTACCTGCCAGTGCCTGTATGATACAAACATGTTTCACTTTAATATCTCATACTTTCTGCCTTTAACCATGGGATACAACATACATCCTTACCGTCTCTCTGATTCTCTGCAGGATCCACCACCTTCTGGCACTGAATGGACCTGGTGAGCCCGAGGTCACTTACTTTCACAAGGAGCCTCCTGCGCGGGCAGTGGTCAAGCAGCATCCGGCCAACAAGAGACACCCACATTCTGATGGTACGGGGCATTGTCCTTTTGACTCTTTGCTTTTTTCACTGATTTATAAAACGGCACATCTCCACTAGTGCTTCGACGATTGAAACAAGTGTCTGGAAACTAACTAGTGATGAACAGAGATGACTGTATATGCCAAATATTTCGAGATGTTTTTATGTTTGTGAATTTCGCGAGTGGAGTGCTATTCGCGGATTTAAAGACATGCGAAAACATTAACTCCAATCCCGACTTGAATGTGACATGCAAGCATATAATTCTCCATTCAGTATTAACTCACTGTATTCTACAATCGTGAATTTCACCACTTATGAAATTGTCGGGAAGTCCTGATTTGCAAAAATTTAGACTCATTAAAGGGATCGTTTAGTTTTGGTTGAGACCTAATTCAAGATTTCTAACATTTTTTGGTGAGATAATGAGAAACTTCTTATGAAATATGAAAGAGCATGTAATTCTATGAGGAGTTCAATGTTTATTTGATGAAAATTGGTTTTGAAATGGCTGAGATATCCAAAAAAGAGTGATTCTAATAAAGTGTGGGACCCACACTTTATTACACTTGCTTTGCTTTACTTTGTTTTTGGATGTTTCAGTCATTCCAAACCCGATTTTCATCAAATAAACTTTGAATTCCTCTTTATATGGTATGCTCTGTACTATATCATAAGTGTTTTCTTGGTATCTCGCAAAAAGTTAAAAGCCCAATTCTCATCTCCACCAATAGTGTACCATCCCTTTAAATATATGGCATATACAGTACCTGATATTGTTGATTCCTGTTTTGTCACCATAGCCTTCCTTTTGAGACAAAAAAAAAAAAAAAATGCAAAAGTTTGGAAAGCCATAGCCAAATGCTGTGGCACATAAATGGCTAAAAGAAGTACAGACTTGCTAGTAAAATCTCATGCTGAAGGCAGGAACACAAACATATTGGTATTGTAGCTGCTAATCAGTGACTTCCAGATTGAAGATGCCAGGTTGATTAAGGAAACTGAGATTGAATTTTGCATGTCGGGTAACATTTTTATACCTCATGGGTCTACATTAGATGCAATCCTCCGGACCAGATGAAGGTTAGTAAGGGAGAAGATGATTGAGATGGATCGATGACTTGAGAGATTTGAGTGAACTTGAGGTCATTTGTGATGAAGATAAAGTCGTCAAAGGTGGAAGGCTCTCCGGTATATGAAATTAAAGTCTGATTTATTTTTTGTAAAACCAGCCCAAAGATACTATCATTTCTAATTTCCATATCAAATGGAATTAATCACACACACACAAACAAACACATAGTTGCCTTCAACAGCAGGTGAAAGTTTTCAGATAATGCTTATGTCACATGTGGTCATGTTACATATGCAATAAGAACTGATATCGGCTTCAGGTCTCACCATTTGAAACATCCTTGTCTTTACACTCCGCAGAAAATGGGTTTGGCTTGAAGTCGGCCCTGCCTCTCCGGGGGAGCTCAGCGGCCAACATCAGAGCATCATCAGCATCAGCAGCAGCAGCAACAGCAGGAGCAAGACATCCGAAGAGAAGTCAACAGAGTAAGAGGAGCTGTGGTGGCTCATCACATGAGATCACAGGACTTGTCAATCCTAAAGTTCCTGGTTCAAGTCCCCTGCAGCAATGGTTGCACCCTCTGGGCAAGGGAGCTTCATCCCCACTGCCGAGTCTCTGTGTATGGGACTTACCATTTGCCCTATGGTTGCTGCCTTGCAAGCATTTATTGCACTCTTAGTGGACTTCTTGAATGAAATCATAATTCAATTCATTGCAAAGGCCATGTCCACAAGGAATGCAGTGGCTTCTGAAAACCTGGGGGCATTTCATCAAGCATTTTGTCGGATATTTTTTCTTAAAATTTGCTCTCAGCTAGTCAGATTTGTACAAGGATATCAGTAGCTTAAAGCAGCTTGCTAGGGAAACAAAAATTCTGACAAAAACACTTGATGAAATGACCCCTAGACAGCTACAATATGATGCTCTGAATTCCAGTGTGTAGAAGATCTAACAAATAATTTAAATCTCTGTTCTCAAACTTGGACAAACTTTGATGAAGCTTATCAGTGCACTTAAAGGGGCACACGCTCCATAAGCTTTCTTCTCCTGTGATTCCGTCCAACGTTTCTTAAAATTTTCTTTTTTTTTTTAATTTTTATGATGGAGGAGGAAGAGTTTGGGACTTTTGTAGAGGTTGACTTTGTGCACTTTGTGTATTAGAAACCTGGACAGGCAAGAAGGAGAATGCACCCGATCCTGGCAAGACCCAAGACGTGGAGGTGTTGCTGCTGCAAATTGAAGCGCTTCAGAGTCAGATGGCTGAACAGGCAAGATTGTCCAAAGAACAGGTGAGTGTTCCAAGAGACAAGCTGTATGCATGCTTCATGAAGACTTGCCCCCTTCCTCCCCCCACTCTCCCCCCCCCCAAAAAAAAACAACAACAAAACAAACAAAACAAAACAAAACAAAACAAAACAAAACCCAAACAAACAGCAGAGAGAAAAAAACATTTAAAACAGATCAAAAGTTAGTACTAATCAGTTGAGCTGTCCACTTGACTGACAAAAATACAAGGAAATATTCATGTGTGTTTATGTATGTACCTTTGCACACTTCATTTGTGTCTGAATGCTGTTATTATGTCGTGGATATAAATGGTTTATCAAAACGATGATTTGAACATATTTCTGTACACAATCCATACTACATAGTGTTTATTTGTTCCTGACTGCTCTCATATCTGTACATTAGATGAGTAGGTGAGGCTTATTTGCAGCACTCATCAGGGTTAGTGCAAACTACTAGGTGAATGCACCGCAATGTATAATTGCATTGTGCAAAGCCCACGCAAAGTTCGTATTTTGCAATGGAGAGATGCAAACATGATAGAGTAGCTTCCCATGAAGCATGACAGTGCACAAGGTCTGATGCTGTAATATACAAATGATGCACAGGATAGAGTGTGTTAGTGAAGGTGCGGCGCGCTCGAGAGTATTGACAATGGTGCGACATGCACGAGGCGCAGCCGAGTGCATGTTTGCAACCGTTGTCAATACTCGAGAGTGCGCCGCACCTTCACTAACGCCACGAAATAATCCTGTGCATCATTTGTTTTATAAAATGGGTCGAAAACTAACAGCATTATTCACGTACCTTTGTGGGTCAATACCAGTCAGCTACATGTAGCACTTGCTCAAAAGTCAAGATGTCCGAAGATGTTCGTCCCAAACATTTACGCACGTCGCACTCGGAAATCCCGCACATAAGTAGTGTACGTACGTATAAGCTAGAGTATACGTACGCCACGTGTTATGCACAAGAAAGGCCGCCGGCTGTTGTGGCAGCCCGCGGCCCGAACTAGAAGTTGTTTACAGGATTGACAGCGCGTATAGTAGCGCGTGACGCACTTGTAACAACTGATTGAGTGCGCACTGCTAGTGTAAACGTTGTGACGTACGTCAGGCCAGGGAGGTGGAAGAGAGACTCTTCTTAGAGTGCATACCTGAAGAAATTAATGCACGCACACGTGACTCATTTCAGCGCTTCCAATTGGCTACATTCTTGAACCCATTTTATAAAACTAATCAACATACTTCTCTATCAGGATGTTGTGTCTGAATGCTCTCATATGGATTTGATGCATCCCTATGCGATGTATGGATGTACAGTAATTCGGTGTGTCTAAAATAGGCCTGAAACTGCTACCAATGGAAGAGCCCCATGTTAGATGCTTTTAGCGTAGTTGTCGTGATATCTTTGATGAGTGGTATTAACTAGACAGCATGACCTGAAATTACCGTGGATTCATAATTTTGACACTTCCCATCTGCTAAGTCTGTTTATAAACATAAATAATTGCATACTAGAACACAACTGTTTCATTTCGTTCTCCCAGGAGAAAGATTTTATTTGTATCACAAAGTGTCTTCAGCAGTACAAAGTAGAAGCACTATCCAAATCAAGAGTTTTACTTAACATACAGTATTACAGGCATCAATACTGTATGTTTGTACCCTTTAGTTGTTGTTTTTTTATGATACAGCTTGCCCAATTTTGAACCTTGCAAATGCAATGTGGAAGAGCTCATTTTCATTTGTATGAAAATGAAAATCAGATTAGTATTATTTGTATCATTATTTGCTTTGGTTGTGAAGGTTTCCATGGAGTAACTGGGAATCGGCCTGTAGTGGAAGCATTCAAACAAGCAGACATATTTTATGAACATGTCTTCAAACATACTACATTTGTCTTTCCTTCATGGCATAGATTGCAGCTTTGATTGAAGACAGACGGGTGCGAATGGAAGAGCTCCAAACCATTGTAGAGCGAGACCAAGCCAAAGTGCAAGCATTGGAAGAGAGGTAGCTTTTCCCTCAACAGACTAGTCTAACTATGAGATGGAGTTGATTTGATGTGTCAGCATGGCAATGTAGTTTGCATGTACCATCTTCCTGGTACAAAAGAACTCTACTCTACATGGCATACACACTGAGAGTTAGTACATGTATATGAGAGAGAACAGAACCCGCCAACCATGCCTTTATTCAAAGTGCCCACATTCTCACACCCATTAGCAATTTGCTAATATAGCTATCTTATTCATATGAAAGGAAGACCAAAAACTACTGAAAAAAGTAGAAACTTTCATGCCATTCTTTTTCTTTTTTGTGATGAATCTATTGCAGTGAACTTTGATTGCTTATAAACTTGGGGACAAGAGTTGCGAGTATGTAGAAAAGAAATATAGATATATCACTAAGACCATTTGTATTACATTGCTTTTGTAGTCTCAGTTGTCCAGATAAGAGCAAAATGTCCACAAATGTCCATACCACTAAATATTCCCTGTTTTAATACAGTTATGAGATTGTGTTCATATCACTTGAGCACCAGTTGGTATGGTAACCAATAAGCTGCTATTAGAATTGCTAGCACCACCGCTAGAGCACCTTTGATGAGTATGGACCTCTTCCTGATCTCGTCCAGGCTCCACAAGACCCAGAATCTCCTATATGACAGCACACGGGACTACCTCCAGCTCAAGTACGAGAGCCGGGCCAACGAGAAGGGGTGGATGGCGGAGAAGGATCGGCTCCTGCAGGAACTGGACAGGTGCAAGGAACAGCTTAACACATCTCATGATGACGTGATACGCGTGTCAGACCAGGCTCTGGAGCAGACGCAGGCACAGAGTATGGAGCTGGAGGTGAGTTGGTGGGATTATATGTTTGGTCCAAATGGAAGGGCCCTTAGGAGGGAAAGTGTAGACAGAAGGTGAAATTTTAGGACACAAGTGTAGTTGTAATTGCTGTAAACCGTGGTGTGGGTTGAGTGCCTATTAACACAGAAAACTTGATAGTGGTGTACACACTGTTCCAAAGTCCCTGGCACAGAAGGGATTTTGGGAATGATAAAAAAAAGAGAAATAGTTTTTTAAACAAAATCAAAGGTAATGCCGACAACTTCGATTCATGATAATGCAACGTCAGGTCAAAATGTAGGCATGCATCTGCTCACAATATCAATGAAATTACAATGAATGTTCAGACATGCAGAATCCATATTAAAAATATTTCATGTTTCGTTGTCCACTGTAATACCTGCAACCCATATTGTATTTCTGCTTAACTTTGAATTGTTTCCAGCACAGGTGCATGTCAATGTGTTATTATTTTACAACATTTTCTTCAGCTTTCTTAGCAAAACGTTTTCAGAAAGCTAAGGAGTCAGAGATAATACCTTCAGGCCTTCATCTAGATGGATACATTGTAAAGCTGTCAAACAGAAGAATTTCTTTAAGATCAAGGCATGATTAGGAAAATGTCAGACATTACCTTCATTACTACTTACTTCATCTCACATTTTTATTTGAATCTTATTATCAAATTTTATTTAAATTTTGTTCAAATGAAGCCTTAAAGGGGGCTCAATACTACAACTGTATTTTGTTTTTTTGACTGGTGGCCTGTTTAGGCCATTAAAATCTTTAAATCTGAAATGTTTGTACACAAAGAAGAATATGTAGTGGCCTGAAATAATAGCAAAAGGAACAGTCCATTTTGAATCGCAGTCGCCTGATGAGACCACCAAAGGATACATTTGTTGGCCCGACTTGGTGGCCTTACGCCAATTTTTAGTGGCCCTGGGTCATCAGGCCACCACAAATGTTGAGCCCTGCCTTAAAGCAGTTTAATCATGCTGGGGCAGTGACTCCTGTCTGTGTTTTGGTTGACATTGATAAAATTTCAATGTTTGCTTTATAGGTCCACTTTCCCATTGTCATTGAAATAAGAATACTGTACGAGCTGAAATTTTCGCGTACAGATATTTTCGCGAATTGCTACTTGGCGGACATTTTCGCGTGTTGTTAATTTCGCGGTTGCGAGGGTCTAACCGAACTTACTTATTTGCGCGTTGTTATTTTCGCGTGTTGTTATTTTCGCGGTTCAAAGGCGATTCGCGAAATTCGCGAAAATAAAACCACCGCGAAAATTTCAGCTCGTACAGTAGGCAGATCTGGGTGTTTCTTCTTCTTGGGTATTTCCAGCTTAAAAATGGATTAATTTGCATTGGTATATGTGCTGCAAGTCATAGAATGCAATGTTCTAAATTATCCAAAAGAATTGGTTAGAGCTGCCAACCATAATAATAATAATAATAATAATAATAATAATAAAAGTGCATTAGCTCCTAAAGTGAGAAGGGAGTATGGAAATGTGAAAGGGCATCTGAAAAGTATCAGTCATGAAGGACAAAAATAATAGATGGACAAAAGATAGAGGCCTAATATCCCAACTATATACAGTGCATACACGCAGCAAACACAAGGGCATGATCATGGGATCCACAAATGGAATTACACACATAACTATGGATCCACACCTGTACTTCTGTGAAGTACGCTATAGCACTAAATTAAAGTGCACATGCATATCATGAGAGCCACAGCAGTGAGTACTGTAAAAGTACTGAAGCCAGATATTTTTGTGTGCTTGAAAATATTGCAAATTTGCAAGGAGCCAAGATTTGAAAAAAGAAAAATGCATGTGAAAGCGTGTTCCTGCACTATACATCAAATGCTAGAGGCGATTCAAGAAAGTTCCATGCTGCTAAAATTTCAATTGGCTCCAGGTCATGAAAGTTTTGATACTGCAAATGTTCCTTCCTGGTTGTACAGTAACTCCTTACAGAACTTTGTGAATATCTCCGTTAAAGCAGTGGAGATGGGTAAATGAGGAAACTGCACGAGCTTACTACCTTGCATTGCTTTCTCTCTTGAAGGGATTGGAGGATTTGGCTTGGTGTGATATGAAAAAAAGGAATGATCATCCTACTCACCATTCGATGTTAAGTTGACATATAGCAACTTTGTGCTTCGGGGCTGCGAATGGAGTCAATGCAACAAGGAAGGTGGTCCTCACTTGTTTGTTGAGATACTCTTTTTTCCCCCCAAGCATGCTCACAACGCAGTACAAATGTAGTCTTAATGTCTTTCGCACAATGTGGTCCAATGAGTGAGATCCCACAAGATTGAAGAAGGCAAAAATGAAGATGAAAATTGAGTGTGTAAAAATCCAGAAGCCAATGCTAGATGAGCGAGATGATACGGGACTTGCTGACTTGACGTATGCATGATTTTGTGACAAAAGTTTATCAGGAAGTGTGCTATGTAAGTAGTTAGAGAGTGAATTCATGTGCTAATGTTGGAGGAGTTGTGGAAATGCAGGAGAAACTTCTTTGAAAAATGAAGCACAAGAAAGTAATTGGCTGAGAACTGTGTCCACCTTGCATTTCCAAGTTAGTGCAAGGAGTGTTTGGTTGTTTTATATTTTATTATTTCATATATCACAATGCCTTGTTCCCTGATACTTAAAACTAACAGGCTTGAGGTCTAAGCTTGTCGAGGAAAATTATTTAAACTGGAAACTCAAGGATTTTCATCTTTGTCAACTTAGGTTTGTTTACAGAGGAAATTTCATACCTTATGCAGATATCCCCATTTTTGGCTACTAATTATGATCCTGAGCAAAACTTGTGAATAAGAATCAGCATAAATATAAATTGTCGAATGACAGCTTTTGCCAAGAATATCGGCCTGATTTTGATATGACGTCACGCTCTCTGCCAACCAGCCATGTGCTCCAGACGCCACTGGGTACGCACCTTGCTTCCTATGCAATTTGTGCAGTGTAGCTCAGTCCCAAACTTACGCTTGGGGGAAAATGGAAGACGACTTTCTTGATCTGAGTTCTGAAGTGGAAACCAATGAAGAGGAAGAAGGAGGAGACGATTCTGATTCATGATCCTCAAATTCAAACGGTATGACAGATATTCAGGTGATTTTGACCCACCAGCAGAAGGTTAAACAACCAAAATGCTGCTGCCGATGCCGATGCTACAGCTGCAGAGTGCTGTATGGAGAGGAAGTTACAGTCGACCTCGCTGAAGTCAACCTCGCACAAGTCGAAAAATCTACCAAGTCAAAGCTCCAGAGAAGTCCCAGTTTTTCTAAGGGACAATATGCAGCTCATCGTATCAACAGTTCCTAATACAATATTCTTCGCATAATTGTTTCTAAATGCTGCCACGACAAAAAAATTCTGCCTGTGCAAATTTCAAGAAAGAATCTCCATAACATCTAAACAGCTACTGCAAGAACCCATTACCACATTCACTGCTCTAACAAATAACCTCCCCTGATTTTGTATTATTTGTTCAGTTTCCTTGCCTTAGAATACATCAATTGACTACACTGGATACATGTTGTAGTGAGCTCCCGTTAAACTCTCTCAAAAGTATACTTCAGGTGCTAGTAGTTCAGTTAACATACCAGGCCACCCCAATCATCAGAGTAACATGCATACTACCCTTTACATGTTATGTTTGCCTTTATCACCTCCCACTAAGTGCATTATGATGGTCTAATTTGACACAAAATGATATGATATTAGTTGCCTGATGATCTCATCCCAACAGTGTGTATAACTTGGTGAGCATTAAATTACTGTTTAACTGTAAGTTATCTTGTGTATATGTTATTACATTATTTATATAAATATATATGTTTGTTTGTATGTGTGTGTAGATATATAAATATATATTATATATATATATACATGTATATATATATATATATATACACACACACACACACACACACACACACACATTCCGCCAACTGTTGTGCAAAAGACGAGGAAAGGAAGTAGTTTGCATGCTGAATTGATGGTAGCCAAGCGAGGAGCTGCATTTTATTGTCACATTCCAAGCTTTCAAATAATATTCGTGAAACAATGTACATGCATACGGCAATATGACTGCATTTTTCTCAGAGATTCCTTACAATTTTTCTGGAAGCAATACATTGTACAAGAGATACACAAAGTTGACAAATAAGTAAAAAACTATATTTATGACAATAACATTTACTGTTCAAACACTATGTCACCTGCAAATGTTTTGCTGCATTGTCCTTTGTTAATCACTTTGGGAACATGGAAGCATGCCAGTTATGTTCAGTCTACTAGGGAAAAAGAGTATTTCAATGTCTTTTGTCAATCAAGTACTTAAGCAATGATTGACAGGTAATGTCATTGATCAATTCATCAGTGCATGTGTTCATTCTTGCCAATACTATTCACACTGGTATATGTGACTCTGGGTTGGAGACATTTCCATCTAAATGATTAGCTATGCATAGATAGTCATTCATCAAACAAACCAGTACTGCACAGTGCATCAAAGTTAATATTCTTCTTAATAATATTCTAATGTTTAGTAATCTCATGATCAATTGACCATATCACATTTTACCATTCCTTTTGATACTGTAGTGGTTTGAGGAAGGACACAGATTCACAAGCATCACTTCCAGTCAGGTAGCAGTTGTTTATTGTAGACGACTGACTGATAATTGAAGTGGAGTACTGATTAACTGATGCAGGCGTGATATGTATCTGCATTATGTGCATGTTTGCATTGTCCAGAATATAGTGTAAAGTATTGGAACATAATTGAGTGTGAGTACTGATTTGAAGAAACAATCTTACACTTAAAATTGATTGCGTCCTGTATTGGACAGTGTTGGTTGATCTGTGATGCCTGTTTAGCAGAAAGATATTCATTTAGAAAAATAATCTATTCTGTTCCATGTATCTTAACTAAGCTAAGAATGGTTGCTTTGGTTCATATGGGGATGATGAATAGGGCCTACTGATGTTTGGATTCAGGGTAACAAATTTGAAAGCTGTTGACAACCCTAAATTTGTACAAAAAAAAAAAAAAAAAAAAAATCATACCACTACAATACCATCAACCAAGACTCTCAGCACATGACTAGTGATTGTGAGAAAACAACAGAACAACAGGAAACCTACAACATGTATTATCATTTTGCATACCCTGCCATGGTGGTCGATGGTACATGTACAGCCTATTGCTATGGAAACCATGGGTTTATGATATCACAAAGGTTAGGTGCATCATGCTTGAGGCTGGGTTGGGATTGGTTGATGGTCTTGAATTCCAAGCAGGCCCTGTGACGTGCAGTTTGTGGCTGGTGAGCCTGGACTGTGTGTGAAAGTGTTTGGTGAATGGCTTTCTCGTTGGGGTATCTCGTTTGGGTGGGGGGGGGGGGGGGAAGACCATTGCTGTGCTGCTGCAGCTCCTGCTCCTCCTTTATTATTTGTTAAAACAAAAGAAACAAAAAGAAAAAATGGGAAAAAAATTGTTTGTCTGCGGATGAAACCCGGATGTAGCACCAGAAATATTTATGGAATTCCTGAATGCGTCCCTGATGTTTTATCATAAATAATGCAGGGCTTCACACTAACTCATTTTTTTTTACCAATCTTTCCTGTCTCTATCGGACCAGTGAATACATGTACCAAGTTTTTTCAATTTTTTACTGGTCCGAACAGAAAATTCACTGGTCAACAACAGAAAAAGCCTTAAAAGACTTTCTTTCTTTTTTTTTTTCTGTCGCTTACTCTTAATCCCCCAAACAAAATGCACATTTTACTGATTTACAGGTCAATATTTTGTTACCTTGCATTGCCTATTACACAAGTATATGGATCATTATGTGGAGAAAGAATTAAAAAAAGAATAATTTGTGAATGGTTTTGTTACTTTTTGTAAACATGGCTAGAAGAATAACATGCGTTATTCACCTTGCTGTGTATTTCACGCTCTTGGTGCTCAGCAGGGTTGTGTCTGATTGTGATGATTTCATGAATTATTTTGACTGTAATATTTTATGATGCATGTGCCAGAAGAGGTTGAAAATGCGTTCTTTGTTTTTCTCCCGATAATCTCTTTGCATTTTGTACATGCATTCTCTTGAAAGGTACACGACAGGACCGAATTCGTGTTCCATTTTGCACCTACAAAATATCGGCGGGATTGCGATGATTTTATGAATTATTTCAACTATAGGACCTAATCTTTTATGATGCACCTGCCAGAAGAGGTTGAAAATGCGTTCCTTATTTTTTCCCCATAATCTATTCACACTTTTTACATGCATTCTGTAAAGGTACACAACAGGACCGAATTCGTGTTCATTTTTGCACCTATCTCTATCTCAAATATCGGCGGGATTGCAATGATTTTATGAATTATTTCAACTATAGGACCTAATCTTTTAGGATGCACCTGCCAGAAGAGGTTGAAAATGCGTTCCTTATTTTTTCTCCATAATCTCTTCACACTTCTTACATGCATTCTGTACAGGTACACCACAGGACCAAATTCGTGATCCTGTTTGCGCCTCATATGAGATCATTCTGAAACAATGAAAATATTCACTTGTGAAATGCTTTGTAAAATGAAAAATGAACATGATCAGGGGGGCATTTCATGAAGCATTTTTTCCGACAAAGTTGTCGAACAAATTTCCTCTCAGCCAATCAGATGCAAGAATTTCAGTAGCTTGTAACAATTTGTCAGAGAAATGTCCGACCAAAATGCTTCATGAAATGCCCCCCAGATCTATTAAAACACTGTTAGATAACGTTTTTACTTTTTCTAAACCTCCGCAGCGCATGTATATCTCAAAACAAAAAGATATGACCAGAGAGCATAAAATGCCTGCGCTTCTATACTCTTTGACCATGTCTGCCGAATGCAAGCGTATTATAAAGCAAACGAAGGAACAAATGGGGGTTGGGGGATTACATGCATTCCAGCGGTTACATTGGACATACTTTGCATGGCCGTCCAGTGTGTGAGCAGTGCTGATGCCCATAAGATGTGAATGAAGCGAGCGCAAAAAACTCTCGCTCTCGCCTACTACATGTACAAGCTGTACACTTTTAAAAAAAAAAAAAAAAAATGCTTCTTGTTAAATGATGCCAGTGCATTTTATTTCTCCATGATCGGGCTGCTCTTTTTCTTTTTTCTTTCAACTGACCCCAACAATGCTATTTTAACTGTTCATGTCGGACCAGTAAATTTGGCAATTCCTGAAAAGTTACTGACCGGCAAGTGACTTTTACCGGTCTGGGACAGTCGGACTGGTGCCAGTGTTCAGCGTTGCATACCGTAATGTGTGGATAATAAACAAACAGATGTGATGATGAAAACCACAGCCATTGCCAGCCAACAGAAGAATTCAGGGAAGAGAAATAACTGCCCCCCTGATCCTTGAAGGAAATAAAGGCTTGATATTATGGACAAAAAGAGAAAGAAAAATGAAGACCATGACGGCGACTTACTTTTTCTTACTTTTTACTTACTTTTTAAGGGTGAATTTTAGTTTGCTAGCCACAAACTGTAGTATGCCAGCCACACCAGGTGGTACGTCAGGGTTGCAATATCCCAAAACATCTCCCCTCTGGGCCTGTCTGGGGAGTTCTGCAGGCGCTGGGCCATTTCAACAACGCAGTGAGCGTGGTGCTCAATGTCATTGTGGTTCTGTAAAAAAAAATAAAAAAAATATCAACTTTAATTCGTTATCTAGCAAAGATAGTGAATTACTTTAAACAAAGCTTTAGGAATTTGTATCTTTTGATTTTCTGGTACTTCTCAACTTTACTGATACACGTAGGTTCTAATATTTCTGCATTAATTCATTTCACATAGTGTTTGTGGTTAAAGGCGCTTAGTCCCAGTAGTGCAGAGGGCGCTGTTGATGATACTGCTTATCACCGTTAGCATTGATATGAAGATTGCCGAAGTTGATCTGTCATCAAGAGTGAAGCGTGTAGGTGTTGCTAAGTAGCGTTGCCTTCGTTGTCTTCTCTGCACATCACGCAGTCTATAGTAATGCCAGGGTACGTGCATAATGTGCTTCAATATAAAATCACAAAAGAACTTTGCTAAAGCTGTCATCCCCCTCAGCCGAATCATAAGCCGAACTCTGATCGGACCATTGACTACAGTGGATCGGACTTCTTCGGACTCGGGGAAATGGGTCACAGCGTAAGCGCTAAAGAGGAGTCGATAGCGTAGGTCTCTATAGGAAACTTGCGCCATGCGCCCGCGTACGCATTTGACTAAACCACTGGGACCATGCGCCTTTAATTCCTCTTTGAAATATATCAGCAGCAAGTTGTGGAAATGTGCACTTTTTGTTAAAAAACAAAACAAAAAGAAAGAAGTACCAGAGGGCTAAGTGCTCAAGCAAAACTGTGCCAATAACTTTTTACAGTGTGATGCCAATGCTGAATCATGGATCTACACATGTGTTTCCTCACATGTGTTTCCTCTAATGCTGTTTACACTTGCATATTTGGGTGAATTGGTTCCTGAAGGTGTTACCAGAGTACTTAAACTAACAATTTGCCTCATGATTCACTGGTGCATTGATATCCATTACTAGCTAAAAGCAGGTCGTGACAAGACAAATGTAGAAGATACAGTGTCATTGCCTAATTGGAAGGGGCCTGGAGACAAGTTTTTCTCCCGTTTAAGCGGTGCTCCAGCTTAAAGAGGAAATCCAGTCCAAATATAAGTTAATCTGATAAAAAAGAGTAAAATCTTACGAGTTCAACAGTAAAAATTTGAAATCAGATGAAAAAACAGGAAGTTATGACATTTTGAAGTTTTGCTAATATCTAACAGTACAGTGGATATGAATGTGCAAATGAGTGAGCTAACCATGTCATACCCTCACAATTTTTCATTGATCGTGTAATAAAAGATAAAGAAAACAAGAATGAAAGATTTGCTATATTTTCAACTGTCTGTACAAAACTTTCACTTTGCACAGGGGTTAATGGGTGTGTATGGGAGTGTGTGGTTAACACCCTGGCATTGGTCCTGAACAATGACCAGGGTTTGAATGCTTCATTATTTATTCATGAGAAATTCCACTATCACAACTAGTCTTTATTCAGCCTCTGGCAGTATCTGTGTAAAGTCAAACGCCTGCCGATACTGTCGTTGAGTCGTGACAGTGCTTTCCCTACTTCTGAAAAATGAAATTACAAATGAATACCTTCATAAACATGGTGACAGGAAGCAAAGAAAATCAAATAAAGTATACTCTTGTGTAAATGGAGCCTTAAATACATCTACTGTGAAACAAATCGCCCCAATGAACAAAGCTGCTGAACTCTTTACCAAAAATGATATCTTTTTATCGAAAAAGCGACAAATTTGTCAGACTAGTAGTAGATAGTTGTATTAAAATGAAGAACTTTAGATCATTCATGCTTATTTATATCCCAGATTTAGTGATATGTGAAGCAAAATTTGAAAATGATTGCCAGCTGGAATGATATGTGGTGTTTGCAAGCACATGGAAACATGTGCTTACTTTTTCCATGTGCATGCATTTTATCCTTTACCGTGCATGATTCAGACTAGCAGTGCCCAGGGCAATCCACATGATTAAGCATTCATGTGCCTGGGAGCACGAGACTGATGCCTAGACAACAGGTGGTTCAGGCATGTCCATTGTTCAGGGCCATTGTCAGTACACACTCCCATACACATCATTGGTTCCTGTGCAAAGTTCACTTTTTGTACAGAGGGTTAAAATTGACCAAAATCTGAAACCTTACTTCAAAATCAATCTTAGATTTAATGAAACTGATTTATGCTTTCACATTCAAATCACCTTTGACAAAATTGTATGCTATTCAGCTATTACTCATATCAATGACAGTTTTATCGGATAAATAGTTTTTGAACCATTAATGATCAAAAGTGGGAAATGTTTTTTGAAACACCTTGTACAATACCTAATAGTCAGTATGGGTTGTTGTTGTTTTTTTTTTTTTCAGCACAAAGAAAGTATGCTTTCTTCACTTTTTTTTTTTCAAGTCTCATGCAATTTTTTGAGACCATTTGCAATGTCCACCCGTACTGTTATGGAGCCACGCCCCTTCTTGTAACTGCATGTCTCCTCAAATTGGGCACATTTTGTGATTTTGTGTACATTTCCTATGGAAAACAGTGCCCTGTCATGAAACTCATGAAAATCTGACTATCTTTACTTTTTGTCACTTTGAATGATTATTTTTATGCCAGTTATGGTGTCAAAGTGGTCAGTAACAATTTCCGATGAAAAATAATGAAATCTACCAGTATTACAAATTCCAATAACACTAATACATAAGAATAATTAATTAATTGAAATTAGACATTGAGAATTTCAAAATATTTTAAGACTCAATCTTGTAGATTATGATGTGGATGTCTTGCATGCCAAATTTTGGTGCGATTACGCCACTAATGGCCAAGGTCAGGGGGTGGGGGGGGGGGGGAGGGATTCACCTTCCCTCAGATTTTAGCATAGCCAAAAGAGCCCAGCGTGATTAAAGTTAAGCAAAGAGCAGAGATTTTAGAAGACAAATATTTTCTTCACAGACTCAGTTGCGTGAATATCGTTCCTGTATAGTTTTTGTAGATTTGTATGTATTTTTGACCATATATCTTGATCAGAATTTTAAGGGAATATATTTTAGATTTTCACTAAGTGCTTTTCTAGTCTTGATTCTTGAACACTTACATTCCTTATGATATGTTTTGACACAAACAAAATCAACAGGACTACTGTATATACCATTGTATATTTAGCGAGTCTAAATTTCTGCGAATCAGAACTTCCCGTCGATTTCACAAACGGTTAAATTTGTGATCGTGGAGTCCTGTCCCAAATGGAGAAATGTATACAGGTAATTCCATGAAGTTGGGGCAGTGTCCATGTAGCATCGTGATATTTAAAAGAATACATTTCAGCATAACTCAATATTAATTATGCAATACACTCAATTTTGATGATGCTACATGGACACGTCACGATGCTACAGGACACCATTACATATTGTTTTGATAACTTCATGAAAATTGAGTCTGAATGGCACAAAATTTCCAGGAAAATGTATGGTCTCAATACAAATGTAAAGCCTATAAACAATATATTAATAGCATAATTAGTATTGAGTTATGCTAAAATGTCACACTTTATGCCCCAACTTCACGGAATTACCCATTATACACGTACGTTACGTCATATTCTGCGTGATCAGAGTCAATATTTTTGTGTGTATTTAATTTCCCGAATAGCACCTGACTCCCAAAATTCGTGAAAATGAAAACCTTGTGAAATATTTGGCGTATACAGTAGTTCATGAGGGTCATATTGGTCTTTCATTAAATAGGTTTATTAAAATACAAAATTTGCCCCAAATTTGCATGATCAAGATGGCCATTCATCAACTTGGCATTATTTTTTGATATGATCTGTCGATCAAACTCAATGAGCCTACAAGATATTACAACAGTCGAAGCACTGCAACGTCTGATAAAAAACAAAAGGAAGTTGCATGCGTGTGCCTGACAAAATGATTTCAACAAGAAAAATACTTGAGTTTAGCACAAATGTAAAAAAAAAAAGGAAAAAAAGAAGGATTTTTATCCTGCCAGATTCAAACTTGAATACTCTGGTGTAAGTTCTTCTCTACACACCCATATGTCTCCACTTAAAGGGGCCCTGAAATCCAAATGCATGTTGATTTGTGTTGATTTATGATACCCTCAACATCACTTTTATGGTGAAACGAATATCTAGAAACATTCCATATATTTTTATGATTTTTTCTTCTATTTTTCTTCAGATTAGTTGGGAACGCCCACCAAAAAATCCTTCCAAACCAATCAATATTCATATTCTTGAGATGACATCATCTGTCAATCATTGCTAAAGTTCTGAAATGTTTAACAAAAGACATTGGCGTGCACATTCCCCTCAACTCAGCATAACTGTCATGTTTCTGTCATATTAAAGGCAGCTGATCGTCATCCCTTGTGGTACATAAACTCCGAACGACCGAAGTTTGTGCATGCAATTGCGCAATGCCAGACTCAGTGCTATATCCATAAACGTGTGGGACAATGCTGCCACTGAGACACGTGTGTGTGTACGCATTATACACAAACATTGACACCGCGAGCTGCAGTGATTGGAGGAGAGAGGCCAGAAGACGCGTGGCTTTTTTGGCCTCTCTTCATGCGCATGCGCATTTAGAGTGTGCGTCTATTCGGAAGCTCTTGTGGCTCGCTCGGACAGCCATTTTGGGTTAGGAGATTTGTAGCACAGAGCTCTTGTAGTCTAGCGTGTTGTTCGCTGACCCATTGTGCCAGCGCTATTCTCATTCGGGGGTCACTACATTTGATGCAGAATGGGGGAGGCAGCGTGTTCGTTTGTCTCCATGCCGCACAAACCACTCGCCACGATTGAGTGCCTTTAATGTGACTAACAAAAGACATGTTGAGGGAACATATGCAAGTTATGCTGAGTTGAGGGGAAGGTGCATTCCAATGTCTTGTGTTAAACATTTCAGCACTTTAGCAATGATTGACAGATGATGTCATCTCAAGAATATGAATATTGGTTGGTTTGAAAGCATTTTTTGTGGGCTTTCCCAAGTAATCTGAAGAAAAATAGAAGAAAAAAAAATCATTAAAAACATATAAGTCAAGGCGCTAATTCCTGTAAGGGGCTTAATTAAGGAGTTCGTTCAACCCACACCGCAGAAAAGGTTTGACCACACAGGGTGGTAGATGGGACCTCCATGAATACCCCCAGGTAGTATGTGATTCAAAATTGTGGTATCAATAAAATTTTACAGGCCACTTTTCATTATTATTTGTTGGAACAAACGTAAAAAAGTCTGCGGTTGCCAAGACTACTACACGCACCACTGGCACAAGTTGCAGAAAGCTATATAGTCAAGGCACAGGGACCCAGAAAAAATGACTTCGTTCAACCCACCCCGCAGAAAAGGTTTGACTGCATGGGGTGATCGGTTGGACCCTCTGGAACACCCCTAGGTACATGTAGTATGTGACTCCAAATTGTGGTATCAATAAAATTTTACAGGCCACTTAACTGCCCTACTTTGGCAAAAGGAAGCAAGTGACATACCATCCGAATTTGAGTTATTGATGTTTTCATAATTCACATAATGAGCTCTTCTTCCAGGTCAAATTTCACACAGAAACACTCATCCTACTAAGAGATATGTTAGATAAGACATCATGATAGTCCATTGACGTCAGTGTAAATGACAGACACATTTTGCTCTTTTATGAGAAATGTCACTTTTGTCACTTGCTTCCTTTTGCCAAAGTAGGGCAGTTAAGTTGTGACAAGACCTTATTCTTCGAGAAAGAGTCTGCGCATGCTAAGACTACTACACGTACTACAATTTGTACTGGCTCTGCTACAGGCGCCAATGCCAGTGGTGCGTGTAGTAGTCTTAGCAGATACAGACTTTTTAGGTCACAAACGAGGGTTTTTGCCTGCAAACTAACATTTCACGCCAAGCTGGGGTCGGTGTAGTGTAGTTTCTAGACGTTTTTATTTCGTGTTTATTTCTCTGAGTTGAAGTAAGAAGAGTGAGAGCACATACCCAGTGATTGCGACGCCACAACCGTTTTTTGTCGCAATCACTGGGTATGCACCCTCACTTGGCTTACCGCAATACAGCGGGCTTCTGCACAATACACAAGCTGCAACTCAGAGAAATAAAGACGAAATAAAAGCGGCTGGAAATTAAGACTAGGGTCAGTAATGCTTGTCACTATCGGGGCACTGAAAATGACAAACTTATCACAGTTGTTGCACTTATTTCATGAAAAATTCATCAAAACTGCATAAAACTATATATGTACACGTTGCTAGAGATGTCAGCAAAACAGTGGGATTCATTGTAAGTTATAATATTGTGCATGGTAACCATGGTAACGGGATGCCTACAGGTGATTGGTAACCCCCCGCCCCCCCCCCCAAAAAAAAAGATATTATGCATATACATTATATATATCTGGAATTTAGACAGATTTGTTTCTTTTGCCTTTCGTGCATATCACCCATTGTAGACCTACCTCAACACTGTTAAATTAGACTGGATAAAAGGGATAAGACGCCTAAGAGTTTTCCCTCATTGTCTCTTTAGCATTAATTCATTACTGCACGTTTTGATACAAATTTACATATCATAATTTTTTCATTTTATTATATATATATATATATATATATATACATATATATACATATATATATATATATATATACATATATATATACATATATATATATATATATATATATATATATATATATATATATATATATATATTGTAACAAAATGATATTTATTGTGTGTAGTGTGTAGTGCATTTCATTTGAAATTTGTGCGAAACTATTAATAGTGCGAAATTTGTTCATAGCAATTCAGTAACACAATGAAGTCATGGTTACTTTGTGCTGATTTACACATGTAACAAGCTATGCATTCTAAAAGAGTGTTTGAATTGTTCCTTTAAGTCAGTCTTCTGTAATAATGATTATTTGTCAATTAGTGGTTTTTGTGGAGATTGTGATAGTGATAAAAAGTATGGATGATAAGTGCAGCAATAATTTTTACAGTTAGTTCAAAGTTGTGTTACAGAGGTTTGACACATACATTTAGCATTGTGTGTGTATACGTGTGTATACAGGTTGGCCATATGACACATTTTAGACAATTAACGTTGATTAATTAGTAAACATGATCAGTTATGGGACTGAATATGGTGTTGCTGTTTGATATAAATGATTTCAATCAAACTGTGAAGAGTTTAAAGGGATAGCTTAATTCTGTGTAAAATAGAGAAAGAATAAAAGAAATTTTAGGAGAAATTAATAACCATGCCTATAATAATTCAGCACAGGTACTATCAGCTACTTCATTATATGTGAAGAACTCTTGTGCTTGTAACATGCATGCACACTACTCTGCAGTTGAGAAGAGAGATTGATCCTCTGGATAGTATTGAGATGTGAACATGAGTATGTACACACTATACCTGTTAATATAAAAGTTGGTGTTCTGATACATCGCCTCTGAAGTTGTGATGCATTCGTGTGCAATATAAGATAAGTATTGGTAGGAATGAATGCTGGTGAGACTAAGATGGCAACCGGTGGTTCTGCAGTAGAAGGCTACTCGTCCAGCAGCCTTTGCGAGCATTCTCGAGCAGGCTTTGCTGCACCGTGGGATAACTGAGTATCCAGAACAGACATCGGAGAACGAAGTTTAGTACTTTGGAAGGAACAAGTACGTGCGACGCACTTCCAGAACAGACGTCGGAGAACGAAGTTCAGTACTTTGGAAGGAACAAGTACGTCCGACGTACTTCCAGAACTGACGTCGGAGAACGAAGTACAGTACTTTGGAAATGAAAAGTACAAACGAGGTACTTCCAGGGCGAACGTCGGAGGACGACGTACTCTAGAAACGACGTCGGGAGTGAGAGTGAAAATTCACTGGTCAGTGTGTTGGGTGAATTAGATATGAGAGTGAGAATGTGCCGTTGAATCAGATAGTGTGAAGTGCAAGGTGTAGACTGGTGACATACAAGTGGTGGGAAACTTAAGGTTTTATCCTCTTCATAGAGTGATCGTATATTTCGATCAAACGGAAGGTCGGCTTGGTCTGCATAAGTGCCAAGGCCCCATTGTTCGCTACAATATATATATACAGTCAAACTCGGATACCTCGACGTCGGATAAGCCGAATATCACTTACCTCGGGGGCAAAATGAAAGTCCCGATTGTTCCGATGGAGTTTCCGTGTATTAAAATTCGCGTAGCTCGAAAAAGATAACTCGAAGTTCGGTTACCTCGAAGGGAAATCTAATGTCCCGATCTTAATTAACTTATTGTTTTTCCCAGCATGTTGCTCGAATCGAAATTGCAAACATCACTCAGCATCTCCGATTAAGCGCGCGTGGACAGCGAAGACATGTCACAAATGTTTTCACACTCGATTGTAAATATTCTGAGACCAGAACAATCGCGCGCCCAAGAAGAAATACCTGATACACAGCTGACAAGGAAAATCCCCAACACCTACCAACACACGTACATGGTATGCACATAACACCCATGCCAATGGAGTGCTTTACGATAGCACTATGCGTTGCCCCATCATTTGCTTTTCTTTAACCACTGTGTTTTGATTTTTAATCGAGACAGTCATACTGTGCGCATAGATTTCTCAACCGTCGGGGCGCACCTGCTTACGTTGACAGTTATAATATTATCTTTGCCATTAATCACGCTCCACTGTCAAAACATAAATCTCCCTCGTAGTGCCTTTTTTTAAACTATTTTTTTTTTTTTGCCTTTCACGAAGTTTACTTCCCCGAGAACGCAAGCACTGAAACTTTTTTTTTTCCAGCAATGCGATTATGAAAATCTGGAAGTATAGGCTGATCACAATGAAGAATAGAATACACAGGGCTCTGCACTAAGTTTTATCGGGCCACCAATATCATTGATTTTTATTTTCTGGTGGTCGAAAGTAAAATCTGGTAACAAAAAAAAAAAAAAAAATCAGGTAAAACATTAGAAAAACTAAATCGGTCCTACTAAACATAGACAAATTCATATTAAGCATTATTGAAGTGATACAGATGCCTATGTCTAAAACAAATGAATAGAAAATTCAATCATCTTACTCTGTGTTTAAAGATTTGACAAATAGGCGTAGAGATTATTTAAAAAGTTGATGCCCATTATATTGAGGAGGTCAAAACTTACGTTTGAAATGAGAAAATGGGAGCATTTGCTGACATTTGTTAGCATCCGACATTTGTTTTAGCATTGTAAAAAGCCGAAAGTTACCGTTATTCATTTTTAAATGTAAAAGCAAACAACCGACATTCATTTTAGAATCTTACGGAGCTGAATACTATCCTAATCCATTTCCAAACGTGAAAGCAAACATCTGCTATTTGTTTTAGCATCTACCCTGAGCGGATTAATACCATTAATCATTTCCAAATGTTAAAGCAACAATCTGTTATTTATTTTTGCATCGTACGGAGCAGAATATTACCGTTATTCATTTCAAACATCCGACATTTATTTCATTATCGAACGGAGCCGAATGTTACTGCTGTCCACTTCCGAAAGTGAAATGAATCATCTGACGATTATTTTATCATCGCACGGAGCCGAATGTTACTGTTTTTCATTTTTGAACGTCAAGGCAGACATCAGACATTTTGGACCATGAAATGTATTGCTGAATGTTACTGATATTTATTTCGAAATGTACGGTACCGTAGCAAATATCCAATATCTTTTTATCATCGTATTGGGCAGAATGTTACTGCTGTTCACTTCCAAACATGCCAAACGTAGAAGCAATCATTCGACATATGTATTTTAGCATCTTCCGGAGCTGAATGCTATTGACATTTACTTTCGAACGTAAAAGCACACATCCGGCATTTATTTTATCAGCGTACGGAGTTGAATATTATTGTTATTCACTTCAGAACATCAAAGCAAACATTCGACATTTATTTTAGCATCTTCCGGAGCTAAATGTTATTGCAATTTACTTTCGAACGTAAAAGCAAACATCCAGCATTTATTTCATCATTGTCAGGAGTTGAATATTATTGTTACTCTTTTCCGAACGTCAAAGCAAACATTAAGCATTAATTTTACCATTAAACGCAGCTGAATGTTACTGTTATTCATTTCGAAATTTAAAAGCAAACATCAGACAGTTATTTTAGCATCATCTTGACATGATGGAGCAGAATATTACTGCTATTTTCTTCTGAACATAAAAACGATCATCTGACATCTATTTTAGCATCTTCCGGAGCCGAATGCTATTGCTATTTACTTTCGAAAGTATAAGGAAACATCCGACATTTATTTAACCATCGTACGGAGTTGAATGTTATTGTTTTT
The DNA here is from genome assembly GCF_964275005.1 of Diadema setosum. Classification (NCBI taxonomy): domain Eukaryota; kingdom Metazoa; phylum Echinodermata; class Echinoidea; order Diadematoida; family Diadematidae; genus Diadema; species Diadema setosum. The sequence goes on along the minus strand of NC_092686.1, from coordinate 24,265,494 downwards.
CATTTCCGAACGTCATAGCAAAAATTCGACATTTATTTCAGCGTCTTCCGGAGCCGAATGTTATCCTTATTCATTTCCGAACGCAAAATCAAATATCTAACATTAGTTTTAGCACCATACGGAGCTGAGTCTTATCGTTATTCATTTCCAAAAGTATGAGCGAACATCCGACATTTATTTTAGTATCATACCGAGTCGAATATTACCGTCATTCATTTCCACAATTAAACGCAAACCCCTGACATTTATTTTAGCATCTTACGTAGCCGATTGTTACCGCTGTTCATTTTCAAAAGTAAAGGCAAACATCCGATTTTTTTTTTTTTTTTTTTTGGTGGCGCGATCGGGCCACCAAAATCTTTATTTCTGAAATTTTGATTTCATTTCCGATTTTCACTCAATTCATTCATATAAAAGTTGATTCAATTCAAATTGACAAGCATGCAAACAATCAGTAGGCACTATAACAGACACCATGTTGAACATCAATAAACGTCGAACATCGATAAACATCGGATAAGTCGAAGAAAATTCGACGTACGCGTACCTCGAAATTCGCGTACGTCGAACCATTTTCTTCAGTCCCGACGAATTCGAGGTATCCGAGTTCGACTGTATATATATTTACAAAAGCTAACGAACACAAAAGTACGTTTAATTCTTTGGTGGATAATCCAGCGCACATGTGTATTCCTTCTTTACAAAGAAATGTATCTGGATTCTTGAATAAACTTCCTTTACGACCATGAACAATTATTGCTTTCCTCTGCTCTCTTCCAGGATTGTTTTGCATAACCATCGCTCTGCTCAAAAGAGCTAACATTAGAATATAATTAGCTTTGCTCTCTGTATTTACCTATATTTTTAAGGGAAATTTGTGTCCATACATTACTAAAAACTACATTTGCCTGTGTACTTTGAAGTCAAATTTGTGTTGAAAGTACGACGGATGCAACTTTTTCATGCCTTTTACTATTCGAAAATGATATCTTTCTTTCAATGGCCGTTTATTATGCCTTTGTTTACAAATATTGCTGTAACTTGAGAATGCTTCAGTATATTCTTCACATAAGTTGTACACAAAATATGCAAAAGGAAGGACATGCTCATTGAGCTTTTTGAAATTATAGGCTTTAGTTTTTGAGTTATTGACAGCTGAATCATGATTGGATAATATTACTTGCCTTGGCAGCAGAAGATTTTTTTTTTTTTAACAATAGTCAATAAAAAGTTTTTTTTTTTTTTTAAATTGCATCTGTGAAATAAAAAAAATCAAAGTTTGCAGCAGTAGGAGGCATTTTGGGGGTTACCAATCACCTGTAGGCATCCAGTTACCATGGTAACCATGTACAATATTATAACTTACATTGAATCCTACTGCATTGCCAACATCTCTAGCAACGTGTACATATAAAGTTTTATGCAGGTTTGATGAATTCTTCATGAAATGAATGCAAAAACTGTGATAAGTTTGGTATTTTCAGTGCCCCAATAGCGACAAGCGTTACCGACCCTAGTCTTTATTTCTAGTCGTTTTCATTTCGTCTTTATTTCTCTGAGTTGCAACTTGTGTATTGGGCAGAAGCCCGCTGTATTGCGCTAAGCTGGGTGAGGGCACATACCCAGTGATTGCGATTCGGGCGTCGCAATCACTGGGTATGCGCTCTCACTCTGCTTACTTCAACTCGGAGAAATAAAGACGAAATAAAAACCTCTAGAAACTACACTATACCGACCCCCAGCTTGGTGTGAAAAGTTAGTTTGCAGGCAAAACCCTTGTTTGTCGAAGAAAAAGTATACGTGCGCTAAGACTACTACACGCACCACTGCACTGGTGGATGTAGCAGTGCTAGTGGTGAGTGTAATAGTCTTGGCGTGCGCAGACCCCTCTGCGTTTGTTCCGACAAATAATGATGAAAAATGGCCAGTAAAATTCTACTAACACCACAATTTGGAACCACATACTACCTGGGGATGTTCATGGAGGTCCCATCTACCACCCTGTCTGGTCAAACCTTTTCTGCGGGGTGGGTTGAACAAACTCCTTAATTAAGCCTCCTAGAGGAATTGACTTGACTAATATGGACGTACAGTGCCAGTGGCGCGTGTAGTAGTCTTGATGCAGACATTTTTTTGACCAAAAAAGGGTTTGTGCCTGCAAACTAACGGAGCTGTCACACCTTTCCGGGTAAGCTACACCGGCTTGTAACGAGTAGGGATTTTCCAGCACGCAGGAGAATTTTCTTCGGGTGGATAAGGATGTTGGCGAGTTCCGTACTTGCGTCTTACCTGCTAGACGCCTTCTACTTTCCTGTTACTTGCGTGTATTCCGTGTGACCTGTGTGAAAGCTTCGAAACTGACCCGTTTTCAGTTACAAGCGACATAAAGAGGACTGCAAAGTACCTTCGTGGGAGTTACCTGCGAGGTCTGCCACTAAGGGCCTCTTACTTGTGTTCTGCGTGTACCTCTGTGGGCAAACCCACGCGACTATTGTATTGCTGACATCTCTAGCAACATGTACACAGTCAGTCCGCAGCACCCGATAATTCGCTCGTATTTATTCAACTCGTATGCAAGCCCGCTTTAGGCTTGCATACGTAATGAGCTGTGTAAGGGGATTTTGTCCTTGGGCTTTCGACTACAAAAATACACCTTATGTTCACAAATTTGGTATCAAATTCAAGGAAAATATGTAAACTATCGTCACATGTTACTCAAATTATTGTAAATGAAAAATATCATAGCGTAATTTGAGCTTGAAAATGATGATGAAAAAAGCAATTCGTGCAGTACACTTTCAAGACGTCAAAAAAATACCAAATTCACCTTGCGTCTCAATGAAAATGCTTTATTTGGTAGTCCATCTCCTAATCTTTGTATCCATGTAAATATCTTGACAATTTGTTGCTTAATCCGGTCAGGAACCAGTAAAGTATACATCGATGTCAGTGCTGATCAGCTTGAAACCGTGCAATCTCAAGAGTAAGCTCTCTCATTGGACAGCGCCTGCACTCAGCGCTTGCATTACGTCATTACGCTGCTACATAACGGTTTCATGCCACTTGCGGTTTCTTGGCACGCGTGTAGTTCAAGCGCTGAACGCACACACTGTCCAATGGGAGAGCTCTTTCGCACCACTGTACACTTTGTGCGGAGCATACTTCTGGCTTAGGAGTGAATTTTGCAGACATTTCAAAACGGAAAAACTAGTATAAATCATGCTTGCGTCTCCTTGACTCCAATATATGATGAGTATCTAAGTTTCCTCTCTACGAAAAAGCCAAAATCAGAAACAACAGTTTCTTAATCCGGTCAGGAACCAAAAAAGAACTTTAGATGACAAAATCTTCCGTGAAAAGCAGGTAAAATTTACGCAAATTCAACTGATTTTATAGTCATGATAAGATCCGATGTTATAGGCAAATCTAGTATCAAAATAAAGATCAAAGTCTGAAAAACAATTTACCGTGACTTGCAGCCATGACGAATGTATGTACAAGTCGCTAGACTGAGAAAACCATAGCCCTATCAAAGTCATGCAAAATCTCGCACGACGAGACATCTTTCGAACGCAAAGATCGTCAACGAGAGTGCTGAATAAATCTTGTCGGATCGGCTCATTAGCATACGTGCTGCGGACTGACTGTACATATATGGTTTTATGGAGTTTTGATGAATTATTCATGAAATGAATGAAAAAAAAACTGATTATTTTGTCACTTTCAGTGCCAAGCGTCACAGACCCTAGTCTAGTTTCTAGCCGTTTTTTTTTTTTTGTCTTTATTTCTCCGAGTTGCAGCTTGTGCATGTGGAGAAGCCCGCTGTATTGCGCTAAGCCGAGTGAGGGCGCATACCCATTGATTGCGATGCCCGGAAAAAAAAAAAAATTCGGGCGTCGCAATCATTGGGTATGGGCCCTCACATGGCTCGTTGCAACTCGAAGGAAATAAAGACGAAATAAAAACGGCTAGAAACTACACTTCACTGACCCCAGCTTGGCATGAAAAGTTAGTTTGCAGGCAAAAACCCTTATTTGTCGAAGAAAAGTCTGCGTGCGCTAAGACTACTACATGCACCACTGGCACTGGCGCCTGTAGCAGTGCTAGTGGTGCGTGTAGTAGTCTTGGTGTGCAAAGACTCTTTTTCGCATAGTGAGGTCTTGTCGCGACTAAAGTGGCCTTTGAAATTTTATTGATACCACAATCTGGAATCACATACTACCTAGGGGTGTTCCAGAGGGTCCAACCGACCACCCCATGCAGTCAAACCTTTTCTGTGGGGTGGGTTGAACGAAGTCATTTTTTCTGGGTCCCTGCGCCTTGACTATATGGAATGTTTCTAGATATTCGTTTCACCGCAAAAGTGATGTCGAGGGTATTATAAATCAACACAGATCAACATGCATTTGGATTCCAGGGCCCCTTTAACTACTAAAACTTGTGATACTTAAGCTTACACAGAACAGAAGAAAAAATCTGTGTTTTGGTTCCATTCACAGATCTGCATTGATATTTAATTTTTCACCCTAATACAGACCATCTGATCAAATTTTTGCAGGGTAGTGATGTTTGTTGTCTCAGCTACAGCATATTTAATTTTCAGAGGAAATTAAAACCAGCTGAGATACAGCTTCTAAGACAAGTTAAAGCATGACAGGGGCCGTGGAATGTTTTACAGTGTGTGTGTGTGTGTATGGGAGGGGGGGGGGGGCATCAAGATCAAAATCACAAAATTGCGCCTAGATGGCTTCATGGGAGACTGATCTCGATGAGAGTGATAGGATTCAAAAGACAATGTCATGCTACATCAACATATAAAAATTTCATGTTAACTAGTCACGTTTCAGTTGAGATAGAACGTTCACAAAATATGGCAGAGGGAAGAAAGATTAGCAAAAAGATTTTGACATACGCAATATGTAGGCAATATGCTGATAGTGTATCACCGAATTTGAAAGGACGACTGAGAAATACAATCGGTTATTTGTCCTTCGATATCACGTACCGAGCAACTTGCGTCTTGTACAGACTATGGTGCCTAGGGAACAGCACGTACATATACTGAATTATACATACACCGTAATTTTTTTTTCCAAATGCTATTTGTGCCCACCTACTTTAGTTGAGTGACTCTTCAAGCTATAAACGTATTATTTTTTTATTAACTACTACCAATTAGCTTAATTGTCGCACTCACTGGATCTTGATCCATTTCGTGATGAAATTTTCCTGCGGTTCGATGAGTACAAGGTTGCTATTGATATGGAAATCTTTGATGCATTCTGGGTAATGATGAAATTCAAGTAAGAAAAAATAAAAACTTTCTTTTACTAATTAATATGTTTTAGAAGAAATATTCAAATTTTGATATTGTGTTATTCACTTTTGAATATGAATGTATATCTTGTTTTGTGTAGAAACAAAAATTCATAGTGTGAAGAAGTGTTGATCGTTACGAACGAGGGTAGGCTTTTGTACTGTTGCCGTAGCATTTATGTCAATACACGTACACGCCGATTCAATGAGAGAAGTACACGACATGATATCTAAAAGTATGCGTGTTCCTTCTCATCATTGGGTATGTATGTATCTTTATTTCTGTAATAATGGAAATGCAGCTTTAGCCAAAATGTTTGGAATATTGAAGTTGGCTTATATGCTGAACAGTCGGGTCACGCGGCACAGTGTGGCTCGGCTCGCTGGGTTATACTTGAAGGACAAGTTCACCTTCATAGACATGTGGGTTGAGTGAATGCAGCAATACTAGTAGAGCACATCATTGAGGAAAATCGGACAGTCAGTTCAAAATTTATGAATTTCTGCTCACTCAAGGCTGGATGAGAAGACTACTATAGCTTGTGATGTCACATGAGTATAACGATATAAAGAAAGAATAAAGAAAAATTCAACATATTCTCACTTTTCTCGCATAAGAAAAGAACACTTGACTTCTCTCTTTCAGAAGGCAGGGGGAATAATATTACCCTTAACACATGTCAGTAACAAGTCAAAGAAATATGCACTTAATTCAAAAAGTAAAGTTTTGTGAAATTCTCTTTTATTTTCCTTATATGGTTGTACGCATATGACATCATACACTATACTGTAAAACGAGGAATTTTCGCGTGCACTTTAATTTCGCGAATTTCGCGAGCGCCAAGATTCGCGAAATTAAAATGCACGCGAAAGTTCTTGTCTGCACAATATGCATTGAATGCCAGTGGCAGTTCGCGAAAATTTCATGCCGCAAAAAAGGCCGTCGGCTCCAATTCGCGAAAAATTCATGCCGCGAATATATCATGTTTTACAGTAGTAGTCTTCTCATCCAGCAGTGACTACGCAGATACTTTAAAATCACGTAACTTTTGAACGGATTGTTTGATTTCCCCCAAACTCTCACTGATGTGTTCTACTAATATTGCTGCATTCACTCAATCAACATGTATATGAGGGTGGACTTGTCCTTTAAGCAATAATGCTGTATTGTGTCTTCAAGGGGACGCATCAAAAAAGGGTGTGTATTACTCGATAAAGTTATTGGAACAAAAAAGAAAGGATAAGTCTGCATGACTGATGAACTGTACAATTTGATCTCTAAAGAAAGAAATTCTTTAACCTCCTATCCCCAATGAATGGAATTAAGAATGACAAACAGATGAGAATGATGAAGAAGTGATCGAAGGATAAAGATTAGCAGCAAGGAAAGAAGAAGGAAGAGCAACAGCAATATACAGATTGGAAGCTAATTTCCCACCAATATAGAGAAAGGATTTTTGTTTATACTGGTAGAGCATTATAACTCTTCAATATGGAAAAATGGCAGAAGATGTACATGTAGCTCATGGCCACAAGAGATATTACAATAATTTTTTGTTGTTGATTTCCCAAAGTTGTACAAAAATTGCACTTGGGTTCAGTATGGACTAGAGAGCTTTTTTCCTTGGGAAGAAATCTCACTGTAAGGTAGAGCTGGATGTCTATCGATCAAACTCTAAAATGTTTGTTGTTGAAACCACTTTTCTTTAAAATTGTTGAATCATCTTTCACCAAAGCATTGTTCATAAATCAAGCAATGTTCACTGGTGTATGATCGTACAAGGCCTATGATGGATATGGGCACTCTTTTATATGTGTCTCCTTGAAGACACTAGCTTTTTTGGGGAAAAAAAAAATGCCAAGAGCAACTCCATACAAGACCCCATAGAAGAGTAACTCATCCTAAGTGAGGTAACAGCCCCTGCAAACTGCAATCACCACTGTTTAATATGGATGCAGATTAACAGAAGCACTGATTTAATGAGCGATATTAGAGCATCATTTCCAAGCATATCAGTTTTGCTGCTCCAACAAAACAAGACATCTGTTAAACAGGACAAACTTTTTTGTTTTGTTTTTTCTTTACCAGCTGTTTGTACAAAACAGATATTTGCAAAGAACAAATTCATCCTTCTGTGGGAAGAAAAAAGAAATAGAAGTCTGCATAACCTAAATTAGTCTTTTATGCTAGGAAACAAAGCAAACAGAACCTGACTAGTCATGGAAACCACTGTAAAACCAGAAACATTTGCAGCATGAAACTTTCGCGATTGGAGGCGATGGCCTTTTTGCAGCAAAAACCTTGCCTCTTGCCACTGGCATTCAATGCATTGTTTATAAAACAACTTTCGTATGAATTTTACTTTTGTGAATCTCGGCTCCTGGCCAAATTTGCGAAAGTTTTATGCATGTGTGTGAAGAAATATTCAGTAGTAGCTTATGAGGTACTGTTGGAGAAGGCATAGTCCATTGGCACTACCAGCCCTATGTTATCCTGCTGTGTTACAGCCTGTAGTCCTAAGAAAGTTCTGTGCCTGTATCTTGGAACAAGTGGCATATTAATGATGTATCAAAATTTTGTGTGTCATGTATATGAAAAGTAGTGACAGACATGATGAATTACATTCCGCTAATAAGTACAAACGAAGTCTGTAATCAAACTTGGTCTGTCTCATGGCAGGCTCTTTTTCCTCATCTGTGCAAAGTTTTGGGAAAAAGTGGAACAAGCTGTGTATCACTGGAAAACATAGGAGTCTGGAAACTTACCAAGATAGCTACAATGTATTTTCTTGTTTGGAGTCAGGTGATGATAGGTCACATGATGACTGGAGGTCTTATTGAATTGCAATGTCTCTCCATTTTCATCCTGACTTTAGAAAAAAGAGTAAAATCAAAGTGAATGAATGGGAGAAGTTTCATTATAGTTGCACATTGAATAAGAAAATCATGGAATTTTGAAGTTTCACATGCTTTCCATGACAGTGATGTGTTTGGCAGCAAAATAAGCAATTTACTGCATATGCCATGTGTCTTTTGTAGAGTTTTTTATTTTCGCAAATTTTGCAAGTCGGATGCTATTCGTAAATCTAACAACGTGTGCAAATGTTAAATCTGGTCCCGACGTGAATGTGACATGAATGCATGCATTTCTTCATTCATTCTGTGCTCCCTGATTGAAAACTGTCAGGAAGTCCCAATTTGCAAAAAAATTAAACTTCATAGATATATAGATACATAGGTATATAAGTACATGCAGTACTGTACATACAATACATTACAGATGTATTAAGAAAATATAAAAGGAATTCCACAAAAATTCACTTTTCTAGCAAAATGAAAGAGTACTTAACTTAAGCCGCTCTCAGAAAGCAGGAGGAATAATTGTTACCCCTAACAGGAAGTCCCAATGTGCAAAAAAATTAAACTTCATAAATATATAGGTACACAGGTGTATAAGTACATACAGTACTGTACATACAATACATTACAGATGTATTAAGAAAATATAAAAGGAATTCCACAAAAATTCACTTTTCTAGCAAAATGAGAGTACTTGACTTAAGCCACTCTCAGAAAGCAGGAGGAATAATTGTTACCCCTAACATACATTGTATGTCAGTATCAAACTGATGAAATGTGTTATTTTTATGAAAAATGAGTTTTTTTTTAAATTCCCATTATATTTTCTTTATATTGTAGTCCACTCAAACGTCATAACCTCTGGTAGTCTCCTCACCCACCAGTTCCAACATCAATACTTTAAAAATTCATAACTTTTGCATTGATTGCCCAATATTCTTCAAACTTTCACTGATGTGTTCTACTAATGTTACTGCTTTCACTCAATCTGCATTGTTCTTTGGGTTTGTGTTCCCTTTAAGTGATGTCCTGTCCAAATCCCAACTGTCTTACTCCAAAAATGAAGCCACCACGGCATGTCAAAGGAAAGGCTATCCCATTTGCCACGGTGCTTTGGCCGCCATGATTTTGGCTCTACTGAACATTTGACATTGTGTAGATATGAGGTCTTGTCGCCCCAGCAACAATAGGCTCTTCTACATGTATGCTCGCTTGGGCAAGACACCGTGCAGCGATATATCAGGGATGATATTGAGGTTTGTTGAAAAAATCGGAAATCAAAATTTCAGGTGATTTTGATACATGGAAAAAGCAAAATGTGTGTAGACTTGAGGAAAAAAAAATTGAAATCAGATTTAAATCTACAGAATATCATGCATGCATAAGCAAAATGCTTCTATTTTGGGAGAGGGTGGAAATGAGTTGCTGGCTTGGTGGAGGTCTGTGCTCTCCAAATGCTTTTCTAGTTTATTCATTCAAATACAGGAAACAGCCATGATTTGGTATGCTCTTAGACTGTTACATATCTGGCAAAACTGTTTGGGTAATATATCACATGTTTTATATTACCTAACTGCAATTGTGTTATTGCAGCATTATTTCACACATTTTCTATGCATATGTGTACATTTAGAGCAAAATTTGACAGTTCTGCAGGCATATGAAAATTGTACTTTCACTTCAATGCTAAACAGGAGTTGTGTGGTTGTGTACAATGTGCTAGGTCCTAGAGAACCAGCTACAGCAGGCCCAGAAACTGAGTGACATGTACCGAGAGCAGGTCATCTCGCTGGAGTCTGAGCTAGCGGCCATCAGGGAGAAAGAGGACGTCAGTAAGGAAGTCTTCAAGGTAATGCACTTACACATGTATCAATTGTAGTCCTGATCCCTGGATACCAGGGAATGGCCAAGACTTGTATCCACATTGGCTGAGGATTTTAGCTTCTTTTTTTTTTTTCTTTGGGGGGGGGGTGGGGGTTCATAAAGCTGTTCGTAAAGTTACGAACATCTTAAGAATGACTGGTGATCAGTTCTTGTGATGAATTATTGAAATTCTGATAAGTATAGCACATCAGAAGTGATCACCAGTCGTTCATAAGTCATTCGTAACTTTAGGAACAGCTTTATGAAACACACCCCAGGTTGGTCAGGAATGTATCGGGGTTTGTTAGGATGAGATTCACTTATTTTGCCCGGTTGGGTCAGGAATATACTGGGATTTGTCAGGGGACTAAATTAAGTTATATTGCCCAGATGGGCCGAGAATATACCATTATTTGTTGGGTAAATTCACTTGTCTTGCCCGGTTGAGTTAGATAAAATCAGGGCTTGAGGACAAATATTCACATTGAGGAATCTTTTTGAGTGCCTCAAATGCTGTCCAGTCTGTCGCGGACTTGGCCAGGATTTCTGCGCAAGCATTGCACAGCCTGTCTGAGAATTGGCTGGGGATTTCTACTTTACTATTGCCCAGCCTGTCGGAGACTTTGCTTGATATTTCTACTCAAATATTGCCCTGTCCTTTGCAGACGTGACTGAGACTTGGCCGGGTCGTGTAACATCCTAAAAATGCAAGTTGGTGCAATCCAAGCAATTCCCGGGGTACCCAGGAGTTGGGACTTCAATTCAAAGTGCATTATGCTGATAGTGGTGTTGTGGTTTGCGTGCTGATGTGGAGTCACTATGTTGAGGATTCAAATCCTGTCTGTTGCCTCTGCAGCTGAGATATTGCTGCTACACTGTAGGTGGCTCTGGTCACCTCGTGAGATGCATGGAGGTCCAGCCAGCAGGTACTGTAAGCATGCAATCACTCGGGTCGAACAGATTAACAAATCTGTGTAGTATTTTTTTCCACCTCACATCAGTTATTGCTATTGATTCAACAGAGAATTTTTCCTAAACGTACATGTTAACTTTGTGTATGCACAAGATTATTGAGGCACTTAGTGAAGGTTGAGGAAATGTTAATTTCTAATGAAATATGCACATTCCAGTGGACCTGTTAGTGAGATAAAGGCAAGTGTTTTTTGTTTCCATGTCCAGTGGAGGAGCAAGGTCAAATGCTCTTTTGATGGCTTGGAATTATTATTTTGTGTGAAATTTCTTATTCATTTTCTATACATCTTTCGAGAACACTGACATCACATATTGTTGGAGAGAGAGCTGCATATATATGGAATTAACCAAAATTTAGGATTCATAACTTTGGATTAAATTATCTGCTTTTCCTCCAACCTTTTCAATGAGTTATTCCCTAATCTTTCTACATTTCTTGAATCTGCATTTGTAGTATGTATGTCTGGGGGAGATTTCCCTTCAAAGTTGACCAGTGTACATGCATATGTACATGGTTACAGTTTCTTAGTGTCTCTATTGTTGTGAGCTGTAGCAAGCCATTCTAATCAGGGCAATACCTCCAGCATTCTAGATATTGCTGTACTTTGACAGGATTTCATTGATTTTTAGGCAAGAATATGGCAACCTGTACAAGACTAATTCATTGACAGTGTTTTGGTATGATAGAGGGTACCGTTTATTAAATCTTGTGTTACCGTGTTTTAAATGGCTTACATGATAATGGTTAGTGATTTTTCGTGATCGATTAAAAATCATTACATAGCAACTATGACATCACACCAGGTTATGTAATGCCAGAATTTGACTGGCTCGGATCCCTACAGGGCTAGAATTTAATGTGTGTTCACATAAACCATATAATATAACAAATGTTGCTTTGTCTATCATTCTAATACATTTCATACTCCCTCTGGAGATATATTTTCCCTGTTGGGCAATATTTCCCTTCGTAACGTGCACTTTGGAAAAATGGACGTTCCATGGGGATGTCAAAATTTATAGTACACCTCTAGAAATGCAATATCTGTGTCATATTGCATGCTTTGTGCACGACAGGGCCGAACAGAGAAGCTGAGCCGACGTCTCCAGCTGATGAACCAGCGCTACGAGGCGCTGGAGAAGCGACGCAATCTGGAGGTGGAGGGGTTCAAGAATGACATCAAGACCCTGAGGTCAAGGCTGAAAGATGTGGAGAAACAACTCTTTAAGGTAAGGAAGGTGGCCTTTAATAGATGGAGACTCTTTTCCACAGTCTGACACTAGAGAATAGCTGATGGGATGATAATTTATTGACTTTGCAACACAATGCAACCCTTAGAGACCTGTGGAAAGATACCCATCTCAAATCAAAATATATATGATTTACTACCTTCTGCCTTCAAACTTTTTGCATCTATGGACACCAAGTTTGCCAACACTTATTAAAAACAAAACGAGAACTGATGTTGTGTTGCTAACGTCAAGTAACTTTAAGTTTAACCGCTGTCATTGTTCTGTGCATATAAAAAATGATGTCAATTGTTTGATTATAGTAGCATTTCATTCAGTTCACAGTTTTTCCTTGGATTTTTCAATCATCAAACTTTGCAAAGTGTGTGATGGACCTTTTTGAGATGTGTAAAAACATTTTGTTTTTTGCTCTATATGTTTTCCCTTAAGGTAAAATGTGGCTTCATCTGACTGCACCCAAAACTGTCTCTGTCTGAATTGTTTTCTTTGTTATCCCCACCAGGTTACACTGGGAGTAGGGGAGGACGGGGACCTGAGAATGCTGCGCGATGTCCACACCATGGCCCGCAAGTCCAAGGAGATGCAGGGGGAGCTCCACCGTCTGAAGGCCATGGTCTACGGCATGGAGAACGATATTAGGAGACTCTGATGTGTGGGCGTGGTCGGTGATACCAGTGCCAAGACAATCCTGCTAACCGTTGCCCTGGGCAACAGGAAGCACAAGATGCATCAAGGTGGGCCCTCGGTGGGGAAGAATAGCTGCAGTTTTGTCTTCCATTCTGAGATGGTGGCTGAGACATCCCATGCATTGTGCTTTGCAATGTCTAGGCAAGTGCTGTGGTGATCTCACAGTGATGATCCCACCGGAATCGATGAGTTTGACGATGACTCAGTTTTGTAGTCTCATTAACAGTGCGGTACTCAAAATGCTTGTTGAAATGCTGGATAATAGGCTGACATATACAGAGAATTTTGTCATCATCTGCTCTGACATTTTTGACATCTTTTACCCCATTCAAAGCAGTTTCCTAAAATGAAAGGATTAAGAAAGGATTAACAAGAACTTACGTTGAGAAGTTTGATCCTCATTTTATGAGGTATGTGGAGTGAAGAAATAAAATCAGAAAACCATTCAATTCTCATGCACCAAACTTGAAAGTTGAGTGGTGGGCTTTTTATTTCTCCACTTCATGCATCTCCTAAACTAGTTTGAAATTGTATAGCCTGGGGAATGGGGTGGGGATGGGGGGGAGGGGTGGGGATGGGGTGCTTATTTGGCCTTCCAAGATCCTCAGTCGTCAATCGCGTGATCTTGGCAAAAATTGGTATGCACATTGCCCATTATTGATCTTCAAGAATTAATCATTAATTTTTCACAAAAAACATGGTAATTTTCTCTAAATTATGCTAATTCATGCATAGCATATTTGTGCCACAGATTTTAACTCTTAATTCCTAGATAAAGCTTCAAATGGGCTCATTTTCTCTTTGAATATTCATTGTATACTTATCAACAAATCCTTATGAAAAAAAAAGTATTATCAATAAGTATTTGTTGTGCATTTTATTGCTTTTTTTAATTTCATTTGTATTTCTTTGTTTTTTATTTGTATTTTTCATCATGTCTTTTTATCTAGAATATTTGGATGATAACCAAAAGGGATGTTATCTGAGAAAACCAGGGAATAACATTCATCAATGTGGGTGGAATCATTGAAAGCACCCCAACCTAGTCCTGATGCATCACGAGGAACGTGTATAGGAGGGTTAATCTTATCTATATTGCTATATTCAGTAGCCTCACCCCCAACTCACCAGTGCAGCTCATCACATTGTTGTACATTGCTGAGACATTTTCCTGTCAAAATGCCATATGTTAGCATTCAGACCTTGAGTTTTAGCCTTTTCGAGTCCACGATAGTGTAGAGGTTCCTCCTGTTAAACTAATTTACCTATGACTGAAGCTACAGCTTAAATTGTTAGGGAAGGGGGGGGGGGGGGGGGCGGAATCCGCCCCCTCTGGTTTTAGCATAGCCAAAAAAGCCTGGCCTGATTAGGGTTAAATTACATCAAAATTCACACTAAATCCCAGAAATTTGTGTTGCACATGGTTCAAAGACTGACTTAGCAGGATGTGCTGTAGTACGAACCCTAGCTTGGAAAGAAGTTCAGCAGTTTCTTTAACTGCCTTGGTTGCTCCTTCTCTTGACTTTGATAATATCAGTGTATCGTCAGTGTATGCAACAACAATATGGCCCCTACTTCTCATTTTGGCTTGGGGAAGTTTCAGTAATTTTGTGAACACCCCAGCCCTGAGCTAAGCCCATTTGGCAATGCCTTGAATTGCCACATGTTCCCTTTCCAAATAAACTTCAGATATTTCCTGTGTTCATTTGCAATGGGTACTGAGTAGTATGCATCTCAGAGGTCGATTGAAGCCATTTAGCAGCTTATAGTTACGTGCTGTAGTGCGGTATCCAGCGTATCCACTTTGAAGTGATAGTACTGGTATTTGATATGACTGTTTAAACTAGACAAGTCTAAAATCATTTGGTAATCACTATCTTTCTTTTGTCTTGTAAATATCTTAGAATCATATTCTGTCTGTTGGGAGAGGTCATTTCAATGGCCCCTATATAGTGTAATCGAACGATTTCGGTATCCTCAGCTGCAATTTCTGCAATAGGTTATTTGTATGATCTGGGAGTAATGCTTTACCATTAGGGAGTATCAGTGTCAAATTACAACTGATATCCTACATGCAACACTGGAAAGATGTTTGGGTCAGATGTTCCTCTGTGTGTTTCTGTATTCAACCACAGATGCAGGCACTTCCAAATGTAACATCAAACTCAGTAAACACTGGTTTGATACTTACAGAATTTGTACTGTTGAGATGCCTGTGTTGCCATCTTATATGTAGAAACGGAGAATGTCCATTGCTGGCTCTGCAGAGCCTGCTGCAATAGCTGTGTGTCTGTGGCAGCAGGCTGACTCTTTTTTGGGCGTAGTCGATAATGTCCCTGATGATGTCCCCGATGAGGCCCTAAAAAGGCTGCTGTGACTGAGGACAACTTGTCCAGCCGGCCTCTTGAAAGCAATTAGCTGCAAAGTATGTAGCTGTGGTCAAGTAAACAATCCAAAAATTATAAGCACTTTGTACGAGTGGCAACCAAACTTTCCCCACCACATTTGCTTGCACCCTGTGCTGATTTCTTGCATGTGGTTTTATTACTCCCATCTTTTTTTTGCTGTTCATCCAGTTCACGGACAGTCCTGTGCTGCTCATTTCTGAAGAGAACGGCAGTGGTCTTATTATTTGACTTGCATTAATGTGTGTAGTGCGAGTTCAGGTCTGGTTCAATTAAATCTTTACAAAGCTGGTTCAGTTTCAAGCTCGCATTTGAGAGCAGTGTGATAGCGTCCTGTTGAGTTTTCGTTACTTGAAGAGATGGGTTGGTTGCCTTCAAGAATGTCACTAATTTCTTCACACGTGGACTTTGACATCGCTGTAGTTTCATGTCCAGTGCATGGACAGGCGATGAGAGATTGTCCCATATGAAATGGTTTACCTTAGGGACTCTCATAGCCACTTTCAGCTTGCTGGGGTGGCATACTTCCCATATGTTTTAGACAAATATTTATTCTCTAGTTGAATGTTCATGTGATAGTCCATGCACTAGGCATGTCTTTGTGGCAGTGGCTATGATCAGCTCCCTCCAAGGGGAGCACAAAACGTGATGTGAAGCCAATTGATGCTTGCTTTGCAGCATTCTGCTGAGCTACCTGTTGAGCATGTGTTAATTGTATATGATATCTCAATAAATAATTGTAGACGATCATTTCTGTTTGAATGCTGGACTTTTTTTGATATAGAGCACTGATGTTGGATCAACATTTAAAGTGAATGATACATAAAGGGGACAACGCCCTCATGGTTGACTGGCAGAATAGTCGATAAAATATTTTTTCCTCATTTTGTAGCAAACATTCAGTTCAATATGAGAAAAAAAATACACTAAAATATGAGTGCCAAAGTGAACCTGATATCTTTGAATTTTTCGTAAATGCGTAATAATAACCATATCATTACCAACTGTATCAAACTACAATTTCATTGTCAAAAATAGTTGTGTTGTCCAAAATCTGGGCATTCTATTTTGATTTTATAATTTTGCATGCAGTTTAGAGTATTTGTCATAGGATTTTTATTTTTCATTGGTTGATTGCAAT
The DNA here is from genome assembly GCF_964275005.1 of Diadema setosum. Classification (NCBI taxonomy): domain Eukaryota; kingdom Metazoa; phylum Echinodermata; class Echinoidea; order Diadematoida; family Diadematidae; genus Diadema; species Diadema setosum. The sequence goes on along the minus strand of NC_092686.1, from coordinate 24,249,000 downwards.
GGAAATTTTGAGAAATTGCTCTGATATGTAGCTTCGCTAAGTATCGACACTTTCGCTCCAACATCCACAAGGAGACTGACAGGTGTCTCGTCGAGATCAATCACACACTCTTTGAAGTGACCACAGATGTGACCATGCACTGCATACACATGTTGTGTATGTGATGAGGGGCTTTGTTGATGTTTATTATTAGTTTCTTCGTCGATGTGTCACACATTTTGGCTTTCTTTCCGACTGTCACGGCATACTGATGCGAAGTGATTTGCCTTCCGACATGAGTGGCACATTTTCCCGTAGGCAGGGCAGGCCTTGTGATTATTGAGAGGGTGCAATCCTCCTCAATTCCCATGTTATGTGGAGTGTGACACGGATCGAGCGTGTCGAGGTCTATTTCTACTACTTGGTCTGCCCTGTTAATGAAAAGGACACTGGCCTGATGTGTGGTTGATAGCTTGCACTCTATCCGATGGTATGCTGCTGTTTGAATGTTGCATGGCTGATTCTGGTTCTGGTTAACAGCGAGAATTATCACTATTACTCTACAGTACACTTATATACTGTATGGATCGTCAAAAGATTTTGTCCATTCTCATTGCAATGTCCTAAAATGTGCATTTGAGATATGTGTTACCATATGTGAACAAGATTAATTCAAATATGTAACCTTTGTATGCAATGACTGATGTCCTTGATAAGTTCGTGATGCTGTTGACATTTATTCAGAAGAAAGTGTTCCTAACTTAAGGACCTGAAATCCTTCTTAGTGTGGTAGATCTCGAGACATGGGATGCAATGGACAATACGTCCTAGTCTGCCTTTGCCTTCCCCTCCTGCACTGTGAGCACACGTAGCAGTCGGGACGATGATGTCGATCTGCGAACTTTGCTGGGAAGTGAAGCTTAGTCTATCATGCCTTGTTCTGAGCGATGGGAGGACGGTGTCGGTGTCCGATGATATCAAGATGCTTTGTAGCCGGTCTGTAGGCCGTCTGTCACTGTACATCTGAAGTTGCGCGTAGACATCTTATGGCCAGCCATTTGAAATGCGATATTAGCATTCTCTAGAGCTACTTCCATGGTTTAGTGATGGGTTACACGGTATCCCTTGATCTTCTTACGAGGGTAGTTGTAGAACAACATGCGTTGGTCTATTTTATTAATGTCGTTCATGAACCCTGTACACGTCAGCAGTGGCTGGCTTCTGAATCATTCTGCAACCTCCTTCATGGTTTTTACTCCGTATGTGCTTCTGTTTTGGGTTGTTGCTGCTTACGGTCGACAGCACATTCCTGACTTTCACGTCATGCCAAGTCATTGCTGACATCTTCCTCCCTTTGGTGAAAAACACGGGATCATCCCCATTCGCAAGATTCAGACCACCACGTAGGATCTCTTTTGGAAGTCCTTGTTGGTTGCTCCTCACCCTTCCACAGGTTTCAAGTCCATCGCATGCTAGATCCTCTTTTTGTTTTACGAAACTGTCATAGTTATCCATCATGACCACACGATTTGTATTGTAGAATGGCTGTGTCAGCTGCTTCACAAGGGCTTCTGTAGCACTTTCCCCATTGTCTAGTCCCTCAGCCCTGCCGTACTGCCACCACTGCAGACAGAATCCCGTTTGGCCATCATAGATCATTCAAAATTTGATTCCCCATTTCCTTGGCTTGTTTGGGATGTACTGTCTTTAGGAGTTTCTTCCTTTGAATGGAGCCAAGCTCTCATCAATTGACAGGTAATCTCTGGGTTGAAAATGCTCCAGGTAGGTCACCTGGGACATATCGATGAGAGGGCGGGTCTAGTGAAGGGGGTCGAAATCAGACTGTCCACGGGGCATGAGTTTCTCATTGTCATCGAAGTGTAGAAAGGTGTTAAACATCTGAAATTGATTTCTCCTGATAGCGTCAGCAAACCCAGGGGTCGACAAGATGGCAATTGAAAGTTTGTTTCCCAGTACTGAGGCACAGCTGGTTTTGAAACTGTAGCGTTGTGATATTAAATGTTGACAAAATTATTAAGAAATGTCGCTCGATCCTGTATCTGAAATGTATTTGTAAGAGGGGAAATAACTTAATTATGAGAGAACTCAGATGACACAAATAAGACGAACTAAAATCGATGAAGTCTGGTAGTGCTCTGATTTATTCTGAAGGCAGCTTGCCTTCAGCAAACTTCTGCATGAACATAATTTACATAAATGATATTCATATAGTGTATTCAAATTATCTACAATAACCAATAGAACTAAGTGGAACAGAGAACTTCAATAAAGTGGAAGAGTCTAATTCAATAAATCAACCAATAAGTAAAGAGGAGCCTGAGATGATGGAAGCAGGAGGGGGTGATTACGTAAGAATGGGAGCTGTCTGAGCTCAACTCAAGAATCAGGTGTGGGATGAAATGAATGGTCACACCTAGATAGAGAAAGAATGAAGGTGACAAAACTGAACAAGTGGAAAGGTATCTGAATCAATGGTCATGAAGGTGACAACTGAATATCATTAACTTAACTGAATTAATGCCAGACTGCAAGGCAGTGCTGAAAAGCAAACAAATGCAAATTAATACGAGGTCTAGACAGACAACAAAACGAGAGTAGACAAACCAGAAATACAGCAAAGTACACAAAAACCACAAAATAACGGTCCTACAGAACCGATACTGAAATGAAATTAAAGCTCAAACTATCACTTAGTGAACAATAATATTGTTTGCGATGATAATGTTTCCTAAAATAGGAGGATAGAAAGAAAGTCAAATTCATGTCAATCATTCTACACATGGCATTCCTGTTATTGCTCATTGCTGATGCAGAAAGCCTTCTAGGATTTCTGTGCTTCCCTTTTGAGCTTCTCGCGTCTTGATGGTAGCCTCCGTTGATCATTATTCACATTGGGAATGTGCTTCGAGTGTAATAGCCATGTATTGTCTTTGTCTGAGTCCACATCATCCGATACCTAACTGATTGAGTCAGGAGAGATACAGTCATCTCTCAGGAAGATACGATCAATCAAAACATCATTATCATCCCCTTGCGATCATGGATCTAGGATAAGGTACATTGTACCTTTCATTTATGTGCTTTTACCTAGCCTCCGTGTGCAGGTCATATTTCATACATGTCTTCATTACTCCTGAAGATGATATGATGGAACTTCAGCTGATACCATTGTGTGGTGAAACATCGTCTCTCAAGGATAACCCAATCTCTGATTTCCAATACAGGGTGGTGCCGGTGCACCTCATTCTGCTCTCCTTTCTGTGCAGCTTCCTGCAGCCTGGACTTCACTACATCCTTTAATAGCTCGTCTGAGTAACTCGGCCTGTCTTGTATGGCCTGTTGCATAAAGATAACTATTGTGGTAACTTAGCCATCCAGTGGTAACTACCATGGCAACAATACTCAACAGCCAACCAAAATCAAGAATTCCATGGAAGTTACCATTGGATGGCAAAGTTACCATAATAGTAACCTTTATGCAACAGGCCCCAGGTGTAGTCTCCATCCCAGTCATGATTGGTACTGTTGCAGAGATGATTTCATCTTTGAAATGAAAAAATGAAGCCAATAAACTACAAAAAACTGTGTCATCATATGTTATAGAAAGATGAACTACTAAATTTCTGCAACCCCTACAAATACGTTGAACGACGAGCCTAAATGAGCGAGAAATACCTGTATGTGGATGCTGTACAATTTTCTCATGAATGTTGATGATATAGCAACATTTTCTTGACTGTTTGTACCAGGAAGACATTTTTTTTTTCCTGACATGTCACTGCCTCACGACCAACAGGCTTGTGGTGTTGTCCAGATTTTATGGAAATCTGATTTTCCTCTCCAAAATCTGATTTTTTTTCTTAAAGGATATTTCATCTGGTTTTTTTTTTTTTGGTTTTTTTTTTTTAAAATGTCAAGAAGCTGTTTTTGAGCAGATGGTATAAAAGCAAGGCTGGTTCCCTACCAAACATAAGTAAAGGGTCACCCCAGTAACACTATGTGGTGTAATGTTGTACTTGTAAGTGATGGGCATCAACTCAGGCCATTGTTTTCTTGTATAAACATAAAGGGATATCAACAGGTGGCATAAGGTTTTATTGAATCGTTCCACCTGTCTATTAGCCCGTGGTTGGTAGGGGAGTTGTGTATGACTTTCTGATGCTGTACAACTTAACAAATCTCGCTGATAATGGTCGCTTTGAATAATCGCCCTGGTCCGGGTGGAAGGTGAGAGGTTCTCTGTTGTGGGCAAACCAGTGGTCTCTTAAAGCCACTGCCACCGTTTTTGCTGCCTGATCTTTGTACGGTACCGCTAGGGAAAACTTACTGAAAACATAAGTAATGACAAGAATGTTTTCACACCCTCGGCACCCTCAATCTAGCTACAGGAAGTCGACCGCTACCATCTCCTTCATTCAGGCTGAATGCGAGAGGCGGCACATTGGAGGCTTTGACGGTATAATAATGCTAGTAATAGTAGTTGATAATTTTAGAGTGCCTTTTCCACTGGATACAAAGCGCTATGAGATGTCATCCCTGGGGCCTGTTTCATAAAACTTGTCATCAGTGACAAGTTGTCATAGATGTGACAAGCTACTGAAATCCTTGTAGCTGATTGGCTGAGAGCAAATTTGTCATAGAAATGTGGCAGTTGTCACTGATGACAAGTTTTATGAAACAGGCCCCTGGTCGCCATAGGAGATAAATATATACAAATTACCAGGCAGTGACAGTGCAAGTCCAGTGCTTATATGGGGATATGAAAATAAGAAGGTCTTCAAATTTTGTTTGAAGTGATCCAGTGTTGGTGATGATTTCAGAATAGGAGGGAGCTTGTTCCACAGCCTGGGAGCAGTAGAGGAGAAAGCTGCATCGCCTCAGCTAGTTTGTTGATGCGTGGTTGAGTGAAGGTAACTGATGATGAAAGTACGGCATTGGGGCCTTGGTTACTGTGCATCTCCAGCATTTCTTGATGTGCTGTTTCACGTCTTCATGCAGACCTGGCCAAAGACACCTCTGCTGGTAGAGCTTACTTCTCCTTTTGACATCTGGATGAGCCCACTTGCTATGAGTAGCTTCGAGCAACATTTCCTGCAGACGTGGCGGTGTTCAGATCTGTCTCACCTTGCCCAATACATTATCTGTGTAACACCTGCACAGCACTCCTTTGTACTCCTCCAAGTTTGTCTATTCTGGCACCCAGCCACTCAATCCTTTAAAATTTTGGTTGTACGTGTTACCAGGTACCCACTTGTTTTTCCACATTTTCCAGACTTCCCCTAACATTTGATCTGTCTTCTGCATCGTGGCCAATGCTTCATGTGTATATGAAGGCAAATGGACAAAAGACAATTTTCCAAGAGTCAGGAGAATTACTTTTACTCTCAAAACAGGATTTGGGACTAAAAGACAAAATATTGTGAATGAACTACTCTTGCAAAAAAAAAAAAAAAAAAAAAACGAATTAAAAAAAAATAGATAAATTGCAAAGGCAAAATAAACTGATGATATCTTTGGAATTAATTGACTCTAGTAAACAAATTTTGTATTATTAGAAAGAGGAGATGTACATTGTATCTCTAAAACTTTCTCAGAGTCAAAAGAATATCCGATTGAAGAAAAGTCATGATTTACTCTAACCAACTCCTTTTTATACTTCACAAAAATTTCTAATAATTTTCCTGTGATATCAATTACTTCTGCAGTATTTCAAGTTGGGATAGATATTCCTTCAAACTGACTACATGGCACAAAAGAACAACTATTTCTTGACCTTTTTCTGTGTAGACAGCATTTCAAAAAAGTCAATAGTTACAAAGATATGACAGTTTGAAATCACATTGTAAATCCAATTTTTATGCTTTCTAGCATTGGGTAAAAACCTGTGGCATGTTAAAGGTTTTGGGCTTGGCACATTGAGAGTTAAGATCTAGAGTTGGAGATTGGGATGTGCCCCCCATTTCCAGTTGGGATTAGATCAGTAGAAGTAAACCACAAAGACCACTACGAAATAAGTTCATAAGAATGGTTGATGAATATATGTAGATGAAGAGTTCTCTCAACCCTAAGCAGGCTGAGCTTTTATGGCTATGCTAAATCCAATGAGGTCTTCTTGTGTTGCAGAATTATTGCATGAAACATTGAGGGAATCCACCCCCCACATCGCCCTTTTAGGGTTAACACATCCAATTGTTGTATTTAATTGTGACAGTTTCGAGGATGGACTGTCAAACGATGGCTAATCAACAACTGATGATTTGCCGCCAATTAGTAATCACCCAGGTGTGACATCCTTATGGCCTCTCTGACGCGCCTTTTTAGGTCCTGGCTGTCCCTCGCTATGAACTGTGTCCCCGCCCTCCAATTGGGAAGGGATACGGTTAGTAGCGAGGGAGATCGAGCCAAGACCTAAAAATAACAAAAAATCTATGTCTAGCGACTTTTTGTTTGTTTTGTGATGCAGGGTCACATACACAAACGGTATTAAACTTAAGAAAGCGATGTGCTTCTAACCAACAAAGCTCATAGTTTGAGTGTGCCAAACAATTCAATGTCATGACTCTTTTGTGTCCATTGTCATTGGTCTAGGTGTTATTGTATTCACCATGTCTCACGTGCCAAGCAGCACGTTTAAATGGCAACTGCTGTCAGGTATGCTGCGTGACTGTCTCGTTTTTCAAAAGTGTTACAGAATTCAAGTTCTGCAAGCAATGTGTGGAGCATCGTCTTAACTTCTGATGATGATAAAGGATCTATATGTATGAGTCAAGCATCCTGGGGAGAGAATGCTATGTCCTTGAAAGAGAGATTGGCATTTTTAAACAAGGAACCATCCCTACCTGGATATATCCCATGTTTCATTAGTGGACCAGGATTCTTCAATTTGCAAAGTCTGTCTGCATGTGGGATGGGTTTGTGCACTGAACATAGTGCATATGAGATTGGCAAAGTGTTTACTGTAGGCAAGTTTTTGAGATTTTTAGTTGTCTTGTGCATCATGCATGGAGCTTTCATTCTTTTTCTGTATGATGCGTTTGCAATTTTAGTGAATTAATTATATTTCATTGTTCATTTCATGGTTTATATAAATTCATGCATCACCTGAAGTCGCGCTGATTAGAATCAGCAGAGTCAAGTTATCATTTATTCATTTGTTTATTATTATTTTTTTTCTTTTTACTCTACCTCATAAAACAGCGGTCGTTGATTAACAAAAGCTGTGGTCACACAGGCAAAAGATTGCAAAGTTTAAGATCACAATCTTAAAGATCTCAAAGTTTTGCCAGTGTGAACGCAAATTTCCTTCAAAACTTCTTGAGAAACTTCCCACTCAAACTAGAGAAACTTTTCCGCACCCCTGCCAATCTTCTTGATCTTTGGGCAGTGTGAATGCCAGCAACTGAAACTTCGCGAAATTTGTCACGTGACCAGTCCACCATCTGTTTGCGGGAAGTGCCTCTGAAGCACACGGTCATTGTGATGTACAGGTGTGCATTGTTATGTCACAATGACCTGCTGTCAGTTGGCATAGTTTTTTCCTTTTGCGCGTGCACGGACCAGTGATTTTTTTCTATTTAATATGATGCAAACAGCCATGATGTATACACATAACACTAGTAGTTTAGTGCTTTGGAAGTCACGTAGTATAGAAACATAAGATTCAGTGTGTCGATAAAGCAACTCAAAACAAACGCTACTTTGATAATCAAACAGGATGTTCAGATGCAAAAAATTTATACTAGAGCAGTATAGCTATATACTAATGAAACGACGTATAACGAAATGACGGTCAGAGCATCGTTTCGAACTAGAACTCGATAACGAATCAGCATGTCCATTGTGCGTCTGAACGTACATATGGCGATCATAGAACGGGAAACTGGGTGGGACTTAATGGGAGTGCACACGAAAGGTGACCCCATAGCTGTCACTCCTGACCATAACAGTATGTGCAGTGGGAAACTGCACATCTATACGATGTTTTCTAGAGCAGTCGAGATTATTGCAACTGATTGACATGAATTTGAACAGTCGAGATTAGCGTCTTAACGGTCCGTCGGCTATACGGTGATTCTTTTTACGTCTTTTCTTTATCTAGTTTTGGTATAAACTGGCTTGCGTCTGGACAGGGGGTATGAGCGAAAAGTTTGGCTGTCCGTGTGGACAGACGACCAAAGATTGTGAAGACTTTGTGATCCTTAACTTCGCGCTCTTTTGCCAGTGTGACCGTGGCTAATGAGTAGTAATGATTATACATGTATCATGTAATGTACTGCACCCAGCCAGAGGATTGTGACTTTTTGGGACTGGATTGGTATACATGTAATGAACTGGGGCAATGTGAAAATTCATTTAAATCTGAGGAAATGTGTGAAACGTCATGGCAATTTGTAAGGGCAACAGAAGTCAATCAAGATCTGTCCACAGTCAAACAAAATTTTTGCTACAACGAGAAGAGATTCTTTTGACAAACAGCCTTGTTGCATCAAATGTATTGGTTTACAGCAATAACTGAAGAAGTGACCCTCTATCAAAAGCTAATTCAAAATATATCGTTTACTAACTTTGTTTCCATTGCTGAAATGTGTATACATACAATGTACATTGTATCTTGTTGTTTTTGCTTGTAGTCATGAGGCTTTTTCCTTGCTGTAGTGAGTCAAGGGGATATTTATATTGATGCCATGCAATACAAAGAGGAAAAAAAAAAGGAGTGAAAGAGTGAGTTTAAAAAAGCATTTACAAGTATGGTGCCGCTGTAATTTTGAAAAATGTGGGATGGGTTGTGATCTGTCGTGATGTTGGGGTACTGTCTTAGCCAATATTTATGTGTTTCTAGACATTTCTGTGGAGCTAGAATATTTTTTACAAGCTGCTAAGTTTTTAATTGAAACATGATAGACCTCCCACCACCTCCAAATCTGTGAAAATGTATTTTCTTCCACCACTTCAATTTTGTAATCAATATTAATACAAAAATAACAACAAAAAACTGTGACCCAAACCCTTCATAGTTTCAGCCTTTCCGTGTTTACTCTGCACAAACTGCAAATAAAATTGTAATGCGGTGTTATGTAAGTCAGCATAGCCCTGTCCTGATCAAAAAATGCCACAAAATAGTAACAGAAAGTTAATGGATATCTATGTTCGTCTGTGCTCTGCTGTAGATTGTCATGGGTGGGTGCCTATTGCTGATTTCCGATGTACAAATATATGTTGGCAATGTATTGGTAAATGCAGCAAAGATGATACTGCTCAAACATTATATTACAATTGCGCAGGTACTGATGTACATCACTTTATTCCTGAGCCAGTAGGGAATTCTTTAAAACAAGAAAAAAGAAGAAAAAATGTCACAATGATGTTGCAGCTGATGCTGTTTACTTCATCTTTCTTTTTTCTTGTTTTTTTTGTGAGATGATTTGTACTCAAACTATTGAACTAGTCATCATTTCTGTGTTTCGCAAGGGTGTGCAAATTGTTATAATCATACCCTGTACAGACAAACTGTATATATAATAAAATACTCTCTATAAGATCAAAGCAACCTATATCTCTATCACTTTTCATTATTTCAAGGGAGTCTTGAAGGTCTGACCATATTTTTTAGTCATAAAAACTACATGTATCATCCCTCTATTCAGCAATGCATTAGCTTACATGCATGATTTGATACACACACATACACACATATAAATGCACACACAAATCCTGCCTGTAACATTGTATACACTCTACTCATGTTTCTGCTGTGACATGTCATTTGCTCCCATGACAGTTGTTCCAGTCTTATTCTCTCCAAGGACTTGAGGTTAGGGTTAGAGTTCTGATGGATTTTAATTTTAGTTTGATGTGAAGATTATGATTAGGGTTAGGGTTTATGTTTGTGGGTAGAATTTATTGTTGGCCTTATAATAGTGTGCGAGTATTTTAAAGGAGCAATTGTCACAGAAGTAAATGTCATGGAACCAACATGTATTTCAAACCCAAAGCAACATCACATGACACCGCTTTGCATTTTCTTGCTCCTTCCTCACTGATTGGCCTTTAAAGGACAAGTTCACCTTCATTAACATAAGGATTAAGAGAATGTAGCAATATTAGTAGAACACATCATTGAAAGTTTGAGGAAAATCGGACAATCCGTTCTAAAGTTATGAATTTTTGAAGTTATTGTGCAGTCACCGCTGGATGAGAAGACTACTGCAGCGTATGATGTCACATGCGTACAACAATATAAGGAAAATGTAAAGAGAATTTCACAAAATTTCATCTTTTGAAAAAAGTACACATTCCCTTGACTTGTTACTGACATATGTTATGGCTAATGTTATTCCCATTGCCTTTAGAAAGAGGCAAGTCAAGTCCTCTTTTGTTATGTGAAAAAAGTGAAAATATGTTGAATTTTCTTTACATTTTCTTTATACTGTTGTACTCATATGACATCACGAGCCTCAGTAGTCTCCTCATCCAGCGGTACCGACACAAAAATTTAAAAAATTCATAACTTTTGCATCGATTGTCCAATTTTCCTCAAACTTTCACTGATGTGTTCTACTAATATTGCTGCATTCTCTCAATCCTTATGTTTTATGAAGGTGAACTTGTCCTTTAAAAATCTTGAAACTTGTTACACTTACCAAAGTCTACACAACCATTTACATTTACATAAGATGAATATTCATTTATCAATCAGTACTTTCTTATTGCCATGTACCAAAATATTTTGTTATGATGATATGGTTCACAAATATTTATATTTTACAATTTGAATCTACGTGCAAGTCCATGCCAAGCAAACTGGCCGTTAAAACCAGCTTCAAGTCAGTAAGCCAGCAGATTTCTGACCTGAATCCGGTTTTAATGGTCAGTTATCCAGCAGATTTCAGTGAAGCAATGTTAGGGCTGCCCCTTGTTCTTATTTGAGTGTGTTGGAGAGCTGACCAAACCTGAGCCCTACAACTGGTGACAGCAGTGTGTTTCTCTAGCCCTCATTCCCCCAGACGAGAAGGTAGCACATCCTCTCTCAAGCAGTCGCAATTACAAGACAATGATTTGCAGTTTGCAATTTTATTCAAATTTGTTGAACTTAGGAACTTGTTTTCACAGTACTTTAATAATAGGGGGTGTTTCACAAAGAAATGAGTTTGACTTATGTGATTTGCAAGTGCCAGAAACATGCGTAACTCTATGCACAAGCTTAAATCCTGTTTCACAAGACTTAAACTGGAGTCTTGTACAATTATGTGTAAATCTAAAAGTCATGCGTAGCTTTTCATGACTATCAAAAACCAAGTGTAAAGATGATGTTGTGAAGTCAGACTGAGGGCCAGGTAAGAGCAATGCTTATTCTGAATGGCAGAAAGTTCACCAGGATATTAACTTTGAATATTTACTTATTTCATCCAATTTAATCTTTATATATCATCCTTCATGAGGTACATGCAAGTATTAAACAAACTGGAACAGCTACTTCTACACTTCACTGAACAATGATCCAAATTAAATGCATATTGATACATTTGTACATGCAGTTTATACTGTTAAACTAAATTCTTTGCTTGTTGCTTAGATTCTATTTCTAATCCTTTCCTGCCTTGAGAATCTTTAATAAGGCGGCCTTAAATTTTAGGCTGCCTTTTACCCAAAAGTGCATTTTGATTTAACAAATCACCCTTTTCACACCGAAGAAAACACACTTGTTTGAAGTCAGTGAGATCCTCAAAGCATGGACTGACACTCCTTTTTTGTGTGTGTGTGTGTTTGTGTTAGCGAGCAAATTCTAAGCTGCATTTTGCAATAAACCACAATTGCATCTGCATCTGCTATACACTGAGACAAATTACCTAAATCTAAAGCTTGGTATTTTGATCCAAATAGAGTTAAAAGTTGTTTCTAACTTTGTAAAAAGTGCTTATTCTACTCTATGAGGACCTGACATTACTCTTGCAGAATGGACTGGACACAGTTTGTTTGACATGATGTGTGGAGTGAGTTTATTTCATAGAGTGAGCCCTCAAGTTTGGTTATCTTTCCCTGGCAAGAGCACATATCTACGCGCAATCTATCGTCCGAACGTAGTGCGCATGTGCACTCCGGCTGAACGGAGTCGATGATGTCATATGCTGATATGTAGCAATGCGGCTGTGGTACTTGCTGCAATACGGCATTGGCCTTTGTTTAAACGCTTGCACAATCGGGTACACATCGTTGCGGATTTATACAGCTCAGTGCAGAATTCTGCGAAATCTCTTGCCAGTAGAAAAAGACGCAACCCACCTTGACCGAAAAATACCCCACCACATGTCAATGGTAAGTACAAATTTATTTTTAACATCGGTTTATAGAAAACAATGGCCAAAATCATTGAAGTTCATCTGTGTAAACGATGTTTAAGCACCATACAATGTATCTGTGTAAACGATGTCATATATGCACATCCTCAAAATGGAGGCTTATTTAACACGTACTGTACAATTGCAGGGCGTACGGAGAAAATCTATGCAAATACTACTTTTGCTTAATTAAGCTCTTATTTCCAGTTTCACATTTTTCTAGAACTTTAGGAAGCCTCTGGTACCATATGCCCACACCAAGTACATGTAGCAACGTTAATTGTATACGGCTACATGCTACCAACATAGAGTAGTGCCATGTAGCCATTGTTTTGCGTGTGTGATGAGTGGGCCCTGTGTAAAGAATGAGATTTCGGGAACTACAGTAGCATTTCTCATTCATTTACATGGTCCAGTTGATTTTTGGAACAATGTAGTTACAAAGAAGAAATGTGATATATACTGTATATGTATGTAGGGCATTAAAAGTGTAAGGAATGAAATTTGTTATCTATACTAAATTTTATGATATTGAAACATGCCTTTTATCATACATTCAACCCATTATACCCCCACTACACATACAGTAGTGTGTATGGGGGGTATACTATAGGAATCATTCTGAGGTCGGGTGGTCGGGTGGTGGACTGGGCAGTCAGTCAGTTGCAAAACTTGTGGCTCGAACTACTCCCTCATTTTTTGAGCAATTTAATTATCGAAAAGATTTGGCATGTGTGACCGCTATCATAGGTAGATATGCAAGACACCTCTTTCGTCAGTATCCCGTAGTGCATTCCATGGCATTGACAAAATTGTTGAAAAATCACAAAATGTTGTGGATCAAACTACTGTAGGCCTACTCTCTCAGTTTTAACTCTTTGGCCCGAATTCACGAAGGTGGTACAAACAAAACCATGGTCTAAACCATGGACAAAAACCATGGAGCGCCAAGTGTCAAACAGAATATTTCGTTATGAAATTGGTCATTTCGTCGACAAAATGACTGTTTCGTTAACGAAATTATCATTTCGTGGACGAAATGTTCATTTAGTTACAAAATGTTGTCATTTCTTTACAAAATAATCATTTCATCGACGAAATGACTGATTTCGTAGCAAAATATCGCATGCAACACTTGGCATTCCATGGTTTTTGTCCATGGTTTAAACCATGGTTTCATTTGTACCACCTTCGTGAATTCGGGCCTTTATGTGCCATGGTTGAAACCCCCTCTGTGCCACATTATTCTGAGACAACAGCATAGTCATGCATTGAAAAAACATTCGTTTTTTTAAAATCTATGTAACTTCCATACAGATTTCTGTTAAGCTGGACATGTAGTGAGCAGAGTTGTAGAGAAAATGAGAAGCTTTGCTTTGATGAATATTGTGTGATAAATCGATGATTGTTTTTCTTTGAAATGACCAGTAGCTACATTACTATACAGGCATGACTTTTGTGCACTAAACAGTGACAGAAACTTAGAATTTACACACAAATCTATCAGGGAACACCGCATGATAGTCAATCACCTCATAAAATGCAAGCTATATGTGAGACAAGCGGGAGTGCGAGAAAAGCTTTCATTGTACCGCAGCATTTGGCAATTTAATGATCGGTTTGGGCGGATTTGTGGGTTTGAGCAGAGTATGCGAAGTTGGCACGCCGTCAACTGAGTCGGACGTGCGAACGTGGCACATAAAGAGTTAAAGCAATATTCAGCTGAAATTTGGCACATGCAATCAATGTAATGTGTAGTTGTGCAATGCACCTTTTTTTGTGAGTGTTCAAAAATCTGTTGCCCTGGCAACTGTAATTTTTACACAAATCATACAAAAGTATGAGCATTGCATGAGCAATTGACCTCAAATTGGGCATGTGTGACCACAACATGTATCGCAGATGTATAAAACACCTGTTTTTGTCAGGATCGCGTAATGCGTTCCTATAAGCAACAGCAAAAATTCATAAAAATCATACAAATTGTTGTGGATCAAACTACTCTCTTAGTTTTAAAGCAATTCACCTGAAAGTTGGCACATGCCATCAATGTAATGTGTAATTGTGCACGACACCTCTGTCATGAGTGTTAAGAAATCAGTTGCCATGACAACAGCAGTTTTTATATAGATAAAAAGTATATGGATTGGCCTACACTGTATAAATAACTCCTGCCATTTATGGCATTTTACATGAAATTTCGCACATGTGACTGCTATAGTACAGTATGTTTGTGCAGACTTCATCTTTGTTTTTGTTGAACAATGTGTTGCCATGGTAACAGCATTTTTTGATGAAAATCATAAAAAGACATTGTGAATTTTGCTCATCTGTTCCCTCATTTTTTAAACATTTAAATTTAAATTTGGCACTGGTGACTGCTATATGTATCTAAATGTGCAAACTTCATCTCTTTGTATTGTCTAACAATGTTACCGTGGTAACAGCATTTTTTTGATGAAAATCATACAAAAGTAGTGTGGATTTTGCTAATTTCCCCAGTTTTTTCAGTATATGACTTGAAATTTGTCACATATGAAATCGTAGCCTGTGGATGTGCAGACTTTATATTTGTCATTGTTGGACAATGTGTTGCCATGGTAGCAGCCTTTTTGGAAATGAAAATCATGCAAATCACTAGTGGATTTACTAGCTACAATGTAAACCCCTCAGTTTTTGAGCATTTGACTTGAGGTTTGTCACATTTGACAAATATAAATTTCATGTGTGCAAAACACATCTTTCAGCAATGTTGAACATTGTGTTACCATTCTAATAGCATAAAAAAAAATAAAGCATACAAAAATATTGTGGACATAGCTAAATCCCTCATTTTTAAGCATTTGATTAATGGGCTTGAAATTTGGCACATGTAACTGGAATAGTACATGGACATGCAAACTTTATCTTTCATCATGTAGCTGAACATTATGTTGCTATGGCACAGTTGTAACAGCATATGGGCAATTCCCAAAGAGATTTTCCCCAGTGACTGCTAGAGTGTGGAGTCTTCATACGCCCTGTACTATTGTTTTGTGAGCGCAAGGGCCAGTTAGGGGAGCACTGGATGAACGAGGCGGTAGGCTCACCCCTCGTGCTAACACGCTAGCAAACGAGCAACCGAGGAGAAGCCAAAATCAAGTGCGTACTCACGTAAAAGTTCAGAAGTTCGCGTAATACGCGCTGCAGAAATGTATACTTAGTACGCAAAGTCCGCCATTACTAAGTGGGTACAATGGTGGCCCCCATGAAATCACTGACACCATTATAGAGTCCACCCTCTAGTGGTGGGGAGGAGAAAAATCTTTATTTGTATTAAAATCACACAGATATTTAACAGTATATTTTGGATTTAGCTTACTCCTTCAGTTTATGAACATTTGACTTGAAATTTGGCATATATTAATTGTACATGACCACTATGATATGAAGTTGTGCTAACTTCATCTTTTAATTATCATTGTCAAACAATGTGTTGCCATGGTAACAATATTTGCACCCCATACACATACAATTGTACATGAGGTGTATAAGGGGATATATACAATGTAAGAATCAATCCGTATTCGGTCGGGGTTCGGTCAGGAGGTCTGTTGTAAATCCTGTGTCGCGAATTACAGTTTTGAAGCAATTTAGATGAAACTTAAGGTACACAATGACTTTGAAGTGTTGATGTGCAAGACATGTTTTTTAGTGTTTGTCCGATAAAGCATTGCCATGGTAACCACAATTTCCCCAAAACCTTGTGGAGCATACTTCCACAGTATTTAAGCAATTTATTTCAAATTTGGTATGTATAATGATCTATAGGTGTACAATGTAGTTACGCAATGCGCACATCATGAGACCGACACCCACGAGTCATACAGCCCACAAGTTATAAAGCTCACAAGTCATACAGCTCACTAGTTATACAGCCCATGAGTTTGACATCAAGTAAAATAAGCCCACAAGTTAAACAGCTAGCCCATGAGTTCAACACTACGCTTAAAGGTCCAGTTTACCTTTGGGAGCAGTGATTTAAAAAATGTTCAACGTATCACATTTGATGCATATGTGTAGGTCTGCTGTATCATAAAACATCCTACCATATGAAATATTTGCAATGAAACCGAAACTATAAGGAGATATCAGGGTTTTTCTTCATAAACCGTAACTGTATACGGTTTAGTCTGGAAACATTTTTATTATAACTATTGTTCACATTTTGTGTATTAAACAACACTTAACATCGATTATACGGATTCAAATTTTGACAGTGGTCGTTTCTATCCCTAAGTCACATTTTAGAACTATTTTAAAGAACTAATGCTGGGTTTTTGTTTCATCTGCAAATGGTAAATTATGCCTTTAAAAGGCTCACGAGACTGACACTAGGCAAAGAGGCCCACAAGACCGACACTTGAAAATCATCTTGAAATTTTCTTGAATTTTGAAATTTTCTTGAAAATCTTGTGGAGTGAACTACTAGTGAAATTGTGAAGTGAATTATTTCCACCATTGTGAAGCAATTAAAATCAAATTTAGTGGACATTATGGTATTGCGGTATAGATGTGAAGACCTGATTTTTGTGTTTGGAAGACAAAGTGTTGCCATGGTAACCACAATTTAACCAAAACCTTGTGAATTGTTACAACTTCCACAGCATTCAAGTAATTAATGTCAAATTTAGTAAGTACAATTGTATGATCTATGGGTGTAGATATGTAAGACACTATTGTGTTAGTATCAGAAAAAGCATTGCCATGGTAACCACACATTTTTGTATCAAAGTGAAGCATTTAAGTTACACATCACACACACACACACACACACACACACACACACATACACACACAGAACCTCTTATGAAACCCTGGTTCAATTCTTTTTCAGAGGAGTCTTGAGCTGCTACAGCGGGGGTATTAATCACCTTCAGTGATAGTTCTAGTGTAAAATAAAATCACAAAATAAAATCCATAAAAATTTCTGGATCACTACCGGTACCAACATTTAATCATCTGTTCCTTGTGTCATTCTCAACCTTTCCTGCAAGTTTCATTCAAATCTGTGCTCAACTTTTGGAGTTATTTTGCACACTGACAAACAAACAAACAAACAAACTAACTAACTAACTAACTAACTAATTAACTAACTAACTAACTAACTTACTAACTAACTAACTAACTAACTAACTAACTAACAAACCAACAGTAATGAAAACATAACCGCCTCTGCTCCCATTACCTCCTAATAACAATTATAGATCTCATGACCTCAATTGACCTTCTCCTAGGTTGCAACCTTGGGCATGACATTGAAGGTCCCCCAAACAAAATGCTCAAAATTTCACTATTTTCCCCATACATGCAATGCCTGAAGGTATTCATGTACAGTAAATTACCAAATGAAGATTCTCTGGACAAAAATTTTGGTCATGAGGTCAAGGTTCAAAAGGTCAGAGGTCAAGTGAAATGTTGAAATTTCTTCTTTTTTTTCTCGCTCTCCATATCTCAAAAATATTGACTCTGATCCCAATGTGAATGTGACATACGCGTGTACACTTCTCTGTTCAGTACAAGGCCCCACGGTTGCGAATTTAACCACTCGTGAAATCCTTGGGAATTTCCGATTTGCAAAAATTTTGACTCGCAAAATATATGGCGTATACAGTAGTTCTGATGGGAATATTGTTGATAATTCATGTGGGTTTTGTAGGAGTCTTCATTGAGTTTGGAAATTGCTTTTGTCTCCTTGCGTGAACACATCTGGGTAATAATAGAAAAGCACAGATAAAAGATGACAATTAAGATACGTAATTGAGGTCGGACTGCATCGATACAGTATAATCGCAAATATAATATTTGTCATAGGAGAACCTGGCAGGTAAACTTGCAGGCCTATGTGAGCTATGACAGGACCATAACATACAGAGCCCCCCCCCCCCATGCCTCTTTATTGTGATCTTGGCTGCAGGCAGGCAACCATGAGAAATGTGTAGTAGTAGTAGTAGTAGTAGTAGTAGTAGTAGTAGTAGTAGTAGTAGTAGTAGTAGGAATAATAATGATAATAATAATAATGATAATACAATATTACATTTGCAATGCGCTTAACACAGTGTTTCTAAGCACAAAGGGAAAAGACGAATGGAAAAGGGAAAGACGAATGGAAAAATGAAAAACAAGAGATAAGAGATAAGTCAAAACACAAGTAAGTAATAAACTTCTCTTCTCTTTTTTTTTTTCAGACGACCAAAGCCAGCACATGCTTGATCGGCATGTTGGTGTTGATGGAACGGTTCATGGAACACAGCGAGAGGCTCCCTGAAGATGTAAGGGTTTTTCTGGTATGTCCGCTGTTAGCCTTGATGAGTCAGCCGATTTTTCTGCTTCTACAAAGGCAATTGGAAGACTGGTTCAGAGTGATGTACCAAGGTATAGTTACAAATGTCAATTTTACAATTTTTGTTACTTTTTTTTGTTTTTGTTTTTGTTCCAGTGATTCATGTAAGTTCTCCCATGTAGAACAAAAGGTATATGCTGGGTGATAGGATATTCAAATGTGCAGCTCCGAAGCTTTCCAATTACTGTACATGATATATTCACGGCATGATTTTTCACGAATTGGAGCCGACATGAAACCGGCATGAAATTTTTATTTTGCAAACTGCCACTAGTATTCAATGCACATAGTGTAGACAAGAACTTTCGCATGCATTTTAATTTTGTGAATCTTGGTGCTCGTGAAATTCATGAAATTAAAATGCACGAGAACATTCCTCGTTTTACAGTATCCTTTGTTATTAGACAAGCTAAATCAGAGGAAAGTGCAAGGCTAATCTAAAGTTCACGAGTTTCTTTAAAAATTCCTTTATGGTGTTACAAAGGGATGGAAAATCAGCCATGTATTCTGTACCTCCCTGCTATTGTTCCATATCTCTCTCTACTATCCTCTCTAGGGTGGCCCCCCTACTAGCTATAGGCAGTTATCTTCCCATTCAATAGGTAGGATTAGGAGGCATCTGTTCCACAAAAAGATCGAGACTTCACCAATGCAGACCTGGGACCCTGTTCACATGAACAGATTCCCATGTTGATGGAACAGACGTATCCCTGCACTGGTATGGGGGCTGGTAGGGGGTTCCTCTTTCCTTCGTCTTGTGTGGTACAGTAACAGTCTACATTTCTGTAATTATGTGTAAATGGTAAAAAAGCATGCAACTGTATGGCTCACTTTCCTGTCTGCAACGACTGTGGTCGCTTTTTCAAAAAGACTGCATTATTTTGATAAGTTTGACTTTAAATTCTCAACTTCTTGATTCAGACATGAATGCACATGCCGGCAGCAACACAGCTCATGGGCACTCCATGCCGACGGCCCAGGTGGGCCAATCAACTGCTGCAGAAGGACCTACAAGTATAGGACCCTACTTCTGCAACTACATGTAGGCCCGCCGTACCACACAGACATCTAGGCCATCAGCTGTCCCAACATCAACAAACAGAGAAGGTCAAGCCATCAGCAACGGAGCTTCACATCGTTTCACATGAAAAATAAAAAAAGAAAGGATGTAACAATGTCTGCTTGTAATGTCTATAGAGGGCTCACTCTATATGGAATAAACACTCCATACTTTTACAACATACACAGTATATGTCACACAGCCAGTGTTCAGTCAATTTTTGTCAGTATAATGTCAGATCCTTATAGAGTAGGATAAGCACTATTTACAAAGTTAGAAACAACTTTTAACTCTATTTGGATCAAAGTGCTTTAGATTTAGGAAAATTGCCTCAGTTTATAGCTAATGCAAATTGTGGATTATTGCAAAATGTAGCATAGAGTTTGCTTTCTAACACTTTAGAAAAGAGTGCCAGCAGATCTTTAGTGAGAAGATGCGTGTACCTGTGTTGTGTAGGGTAATGTTTGTTCTGCAACATGACCCTGTCACTAATCATACATGTGTAGTTGAAGGAAAGGAAACGTCAGACACACAAGTTGTGCATGGAAAAAAGATGTTTTATTGTGAGATGTCGGTTCAAAAGTTTCACTTGGGAGAGTCATAGTTTTGTTTTGTTTTGTTGTTGTTGTTGTTTTTTTTAACAAAAAGAGCAACTTTATTTATAATATTAGGCCATTAAAAACAAGGGAGTGCTTTGGTCTGTTAAATGAGGGAAAAGTCAAGACATAAGGCACAGGTCATTGCTGACAGTGACCACAGCATTTTGGGATGATTACAAAGTGATTTTGAATATACAGACATATCAATATTAGACACCATGGTAATTCTGAACTCATATATTTCTTTTCGTAATAATACTTTTCTGTGTATACTTTGCACAATCTGCTATAAAAATTGTGATACAGTATTATGTAAGTAAGTAAAGCCCTGTTCTTGTACACAAAATCCCATGAAACAGTATTAGAAAGTTTTTTGATACTGTATGTTCTGCTGTTGTATTGTCCTGGTTGTTCGCCTATATTGCTTATTCCCAATGTAGGTTGGCAGTGTATTGGTAAATGCAGCAAAGCGATTCTGCTCAAAACATGACATTACAACAATTGCTCAGGTACGGATGAACATCAATTAATCCCTGAGCCAGTTGAGACTTCTTTAAATATAAAACTGAAGTTGCAGCTTTTGCCACTTACCTTTTTTCATTTTTTTTTTTTTTTGGGGGGGGGGGGGGGTGAGAAGCTTTGTACTCAAAATATTGAATTGAATCATCACTTATATGTTTAAATGAGAGTGTACAAATGGTGAGCCTTCTATTTATACCCTGTACAGACAAGCTGTGTATAATAAAATACTGTCTGCAAGATCAAAGTAACATGTCTATTACTTTTCATTATTTAAAGTGAGTCCTGACAGTGTGACCGTGGTTTTCAGTCACCATTTGTGCATGTATTCTGACCGAAGCAAGAATTATTACTCTGCTTCACATGAGGATAATATTCACAATTTTCTTCAAACCACGTCTCTTCCGAGGACTAACATAGTAAGTCCTAACTTTCAAATTCTTGAATTACAAAATGCAAACTTGTTTTAAATGTATGTATATTTTATGTATTTATATATATATATATATATATATATATATATATATATATATATATATATATATATATATATATATATATATATATATATATATACTGTATATGCATGTATATACAGGATGTCCCAAAAAAAAGGCCCCAAAATGAAAATTATGATCAAATTTTGGAAAACTTTTTAAAGATGTGAATAGCTGAAAGTCTCTTCTATCACATGACACCAAAAATCAGAAAATGTTTCAAGCTTTAGTGAGCACAGCCCTCTTTAGGACTTGGAAATTAGGTTATGCAGAAATCTGCTATCCACTTTGAAGTGAAAGTGTTTGTGTGTGTGTGTGTGTGTGTGTGTGTGTGTGTGTGTGTGTGTGTGTGTGTGTGTGTGTGTGTGTTTGTGAGAGTTTGTCAAATTCTGGGAGGCATATTTCATTTAAGATTGTCATAGGCTCATCCCTATTCTGTAGGCACTTGGCTTCACTCCAACCCATTCATCCCACATTTCTTGCCCAATACTCCACCATTTTTTTTTTCTTGTGGGGGCATATACAGCCACAGGCCTGTGCTACACCACCAGCCAACTAAATGGATAGTGAATTTCTGCGTAGCCTACCCTTCATGTCCTTTACAAAGGTAGGCAGTGTTCACCTAAGAATTAGATATTTTATAACTTTTGGTGACATGATTAGAAAGAGACCTTCAGCTACTTATATGTGTAAAAATTTCCAAAGAATTCCTTTCCTTTTTTTTCTGGGGCTGTTTTAAAAGTGAATGATATATATTTTTTAACTCTCTCTCTCTCTCTCTCTCTTTATATATATATATATATATATATATATATATACAAAATTATTATATACAATATCTATTTATAACTTTGTAGAGTGTATGTGTATATCATACATATATACATATACATGTATATACACTACAAACATTTATAAATACTTAAGATATACATACTCCACGAATCGTGGTGTAGGTGTGGGTGGTGCGGTGTTGGATCTCCCAATTTTCAATCATATTTATTCCCATTTCCTGTTGATTCGGTTTTTACAACATTATTGGACAGACTGACACTATGCTTTTCATGTAGAATTTGCCAATGGATTGGAATCCATCGTTTTTCTGAGCCTGACTAACAGAAAGGTGCTCATCAGGATGATGATGTCGTAGACTGTGTCGTAGACTGTGAATCATACACATACACTTGTAGTCCCGTTGCATTCAACTGCGTGTGTATAGTTTGCGGTGGATCTGCTCTGTGTTATGGTTACGGACAGTCGCGGACAATTTTGACAAAGATGTAAGTTCAACACCACCTCACACTATTTCTTACCTGGGGAGAGACCGACTCAGGTGATAGTCAGCGAGTCCCTCAATATTATCTTGGCACCTACACAAAACAGTATGATTTAGTCTGTCAGAACTTTTCTGGAATATATTATTCATGTGATCTATCATGCAGTGATATTGAACTGACCTAAAGTCCTAGCGATCTTTTTCTTGGAAAACCTGAACATACAAGATGTCATATCATTTACGTCTTTCTACTTGATATTTTGACTGCGTCATCTCGATTACATATTCAATTGCCATTTTGATAAGTACTTCAGGATTTCTATATTTCATTCAAAATGGCTGGCCCCAACACCAGAGCCAAAACCAATGTAGACACCGCAATATATCAAGCTGCCCAGGATTATCTGCAAAGTGACGCATTTTTGAAGGCCGTGGAGGTAGCAATTGAGAGGGGGATAAACAAACAATTAAGCAGGTTGTTTGAGCGGATTGAGAAACTGGAGGAAAGCACTGCCGAGTCAAAGGAACGATTGGAGCAGAACACCGGCTCATTGATGGACTTGGAAGTCCAAATCCGAGAGAAAACGAACCAAATTTATCGGCTGAATAGCGTCATAGAAAAGCAAGCAGTGTCTCTCAACAACCTCAAACTTGAAATGAATGAAATCCAACAATATTCGCGTAGGAACTGTTTAAAAATCTATGGTGTTCCCGAAAACAAAGGAGAGAACACAGATCATGTCGTCTGTCACCTCGCAAGTGAGCAATTAGGTGTTCCCCTGTCAGAAGAGGACCTGGACAGATCCCACCGTGTCGCAAACAGGGTGGGGCAGAACTCCTCGTCGAATGCTGAGGGCGCAAATTCCAAGAAGAAGAAGCCATGAGCAATAATAGTAAAGTTTTGCTTCTACCG
Organism: Diadema setosum; assembly: GCF_964275005.1. Lineage (NCBI taxonomy): Eukaryota > Metazoa > Echinodermata > Echinoidea > Diadematoida > Diadematidae > Diadema > Diadema setosum. The sequence continues at coordinate 24,225,419 of NC_092686.1, read as the reverse complement.
CAAGCGGTCCGCAGTCCTGCGTGCAAGGAGAAAGCTGAAAGGCAGCGGCATAGCGATCGATGAAGCTTTGACGGCCTCTAATCAAGACCTGCTATGGACTGCCAAACGTCATGAAAAAGTAAAAGAGGCCTGGACCTCTGATGGTCACGTGACTGTGCTGCTGGCTGGTACAAGCGGAAAAGACATCAAACGGGTCATTCGAAACAAAGATGAACTAAAATCTCTTAACTGATTAAGCACGTGATATGATACATTCCATTATATTTACTCAAATTTATAAGTTATTACAATAAATTTGATTTTTCTATTATCTTTATTGTATCCGTGAATTCAAATTGGATTTTTTTTTCTTCACAATTTCGACCTTTTTTTTTTTTTGGTCAAAATTCTAGTTGCAAACGTCTTACTGTTCTGTAGTTTGTGTTATTTTTTACAGTTCCTCTGTACATTTGAGGGCTCCTTTTCTTATTCTTTGGCCCAATTGTTCTTAGTTAGCTAATACTTTAGCTTAGTAATTAATACAGTTTGCTAAAGTATTTTTCTTTCTTTTATTTGCTCATATGATACAGAGTGATTTTCAATTTCCATTTTCAGATGTAACAAATATTGAACTTGGCAATTTATTTTCAGGTACCCTAAATGTGTTAGATAAAACCATCGGAGTTAATGACAACATATTGCAAAATAAATTAAATGAAGATTCTTTTTCAGACGACCGTACTGAAAACCTTGATCCTGATGACAACTTCCTTAGTTTTGACAAGTCAAACAAATACTGGCTCCCAAATGAATTTAACCAAAATATCAACTTTGACCATGCTGCTTTAAGTTTACTCCATTTCAACTCACGTAGTCTCTTCAAAAATTACAATGCTTTTCGTGATTTCATTGGTCAATTAGACACAAGGTTTTCAGTTTACGGTTTTAGTGAGACTTGGATTCATGATAGAACACCAATTACTTTGTTTCATCTTGATAATTATACATTTTTCCATAACGACAGAATAAAGAGTAGGGGAGGGGGAGTTGCTATGCTTATTCCCAATTCATTAAATTCTACTGTTAGATTTGATCTCAACTTAGGCCAAGATTTGTGTGATTCACTTTTTATTGAAATTAGCATCACAGGTAAAAAAAAAAAAACATTATTGTAGCCGTTATCTATCGTGATCCGAAATCCAATATTAATGAATTTAACACACAGTTTAATGAATGTCTCGAGAGATTGACCAAAGAAAACAAAGAAGTTTATGTCATGGGGGATTTCAATTTCAATTTATTGAATTGTTCATCCTTAGATCATGTAAATGAATTTGTGAACACTGTGAATAATTGTTTGTGTCCTGTAATTGATAAGCCTACAAGAATCACTAAATCTTCTTCAACTCTAATTGATAATATTTTGAAAAATGTATGCACAAAAGATATTACCTCAGGTATATTTTATAGTGATATCACAGATCACTTACCAATATTTTCAATAACTCATAATATTTTCATGAATGAACATGGTGAAAAAAAGTTTTTACCCAATAGAAAACATCTCAATCCCAGAAACATTGCTTCCTTGAATAAGGAACTAGTAAAAATTGACTGGAATATTATTTTCTCATCCAACGATGTTGAATTTACATATGACATATTTCTCACAAAGTTTAAGCAATCCTTTGATAACATCTGTAAAGTTGAAGTATCCGTTAATAAAAAAGAAAAAGAATATTCCCCGGAAACCACTGATCACCAGATCTCTACTTAAATGCATTAATAAAAAGAACAGACTTTATAAAGTATTTTGCTCCGAACGCGCCAAATCGTCCAAATTGAAATAAAAAAAATACAGTAATAAATTAATTGCAATTTTGCGAGCCGCTTGAAAACAATATTTTGGTGATTTACTTCAGATGAATAAGAATAATCTCGTTAGAGTCTGGTCAATAATTGATAGTCTCATTGGCAAGAAAAATAAAGATGCTTTCCCTTCTTTTTTTATAAAGAATAATGAAAAAATTAACAATGACCAGCACTTTGTAAATGAATTCAATCAATATTTTTCAAATATTGCATCAATTGCTCTTGAAAAATTGAATAACACTTCCATGACTCACTTTTCTTCTTATCTTAAACATTCTTGTGCAACAACTTTGTACTTTGCTCCAACTAATGAATCCGAAATTATTAATATTGTAAAAAGTTTCAAGAACAGTAACAGCACAGGATTTGATGAACTAAGTACCGGTACTTCCCTTCTAAAAATAGGTAATTTATTCAGTTGTTTCCCCTTAGTACATATATTTGATTTATCTTTATGTTGCGGAAGGGTTCCAAAAAATCTAAAAATTGCTAAAATAATACCGGTTTTTAAAAGGGGAGACAAACATTTATTTTCTAATTACAGACCCATAGCTTTGTTGCCTTGTACTGTAAAAGTGGAAATTTTCGCGCAACCAGAAACTAGCGCGAAAATAAAAACACGCGAATATTTTTGCCTGCCATACGTTCCTGTACGTGATGTCTTGATTCTGCGGAATTAAAAACACGCGAAACTCTTCTGACCCGGCCTAGCGCGAAAAATTAGTCGCGCGAAAATATCCACTTTTACAGTATTTCGAAAATTCTAGAAAAAATTGTTTATGATAGATTAATTTCTCATTTGGACAAACACCAATTATTAAATAATTCCCAATATGGTTTCAGGGCACGTCATTCATGCGAGCATGCGTTAATAGACCTTCATGATAGACTTTTGAATAACATCAATAACAATAATCACTCTTTCGGAATTTTTCTTGATTTAACCAAAGCTTTCGATCTGATTAATCATGATATTCTTTTGTACAAATTATCTTACTTTGGAATTAGGGGTACAGTGTGGGACTGGTTCCACAGCTATTTAGAATGATAGCAATTTACTTTCTACAATAACTGTAGTTCACTATATTATAGGGTTCAGTGTGGAGTCCCCCAGGGATCCATACTGGGCCCTCTCCTGTTTCTTGTTCAGAATGTTCAATTAAATATATCAACATCAGTTAAATTTCTAGGTATCATACTTGACGAAAAATTAAAATTTAACGAACACCACTCTTTGATTTGTAACAAAGTTTCTAAAAATATTGGTATATTATACAAGTTACGTAATACGCTCCCTGAAAAGCAGCTATTTATGTTGTATAATTCTCTTGTCCTCCCATATTTACAGTATTGCACCATTACATGGGCAAATGTTGGTGTTACTAAGTTAGATCCCATACACAAATTGCAACAGAAAGCTTTACGTATATGCTCTAATTCTGCTTATTTTGCCCCTTCTCAGCCTCTATTCTTTCGTTTAAAACCTTAACAATATATGATATTTATAGATTCAAATCGCTAACTTAATGTTTTATGTTAATAACAATTTGGCACCAGTCAATATTTCTAATCTATTTCTCCACAATATAGATGTTCACCAATATAATGCTCGCTCACGTTTTAAATTCAATTATCCTGTAGCCAATAGTCACTCCGTACTAAAATCTGTTAAGCATACCGGTCCCCGTATCTGGAACAACCTTTCAAATGACATCGCTTCTTGTTCAACCATAACTTCTTTCAAACTTAAATTGAAGAATCTCTTGAATCATATTCATAAAGAAAATAACCAAGTTTAATAATTTATTTGATTTGAACTCCAAAAGAACTTACAAAAGTTATAATATTACTCATGAATTTTATTACCAAGAGTAATATATATGCATAGAGTAATATATATGCATCATGTCTGTGACTGTATTTATGGGGGGGGGGGGGGGGGGAGGAGGCGTCGTACTTCACTGGGCTAAGACCTCCTTATTTATTTTTTTCCATATCAATGTATATAGTATTTCCTGTGTTTTATGTACAATTTCAAGCAGTTCATTATTCTATCTCATTTAAAAATTCTGTTCACTTCGTCATGTACATGTACATGCATTCTATTTACCATTGTAATCTGGGGGCTTTACGCCTTTTCAAGCTATCGCTTTTTGTAGTCCCTGTTCTCCTCATCAATATTTCTTTTCCTGTTTGCTATGTTGATCTCACAATGTATTTGTTTTTATGATGATTGAGATGAATAAACAAATTGAATTGAAATGAATTGAATATATATCTCCAAACTGCAATTTGAAATAGAAAAAAATTGAAATCTTGTCAATTATTTTTAGGCCATAAATTGATTACCAGGTACCATACCCGAGTGGCTGAATTTTGAAGATGGACCACTACAAGCTAAATATTGTAGCAAACTACAGATCACATTACTGCACATGAACAACAGGACACAAGCCATTTTGATTTTCATAATTTATTGAAATAATAGACAATTCTTTTTTTGTTGTTGTGTTTGTTTCATCTCCTTTTAAAAAGAAAATTTGAAGCTCTCTTTACATTACATTTACATGCATGTGTTACAATGTACAAACATTCACATATTCAATATCTAAGATAAATTACCAACATATTCAACACAATGTAACCATGTGACTATCATATATTTTTCACTAACATTTTACGGCAAATTATATGCACGAGCTGTATATACTGTAAATGAACACATTTTTTTTTTTTCAAGAATGAAAATAATATACCTTTTCAATAAACAAACTCATATATATCTAAATATATAACATTGTAACAGCTTGCAATTTAGTGCTCTTGACTGCTGATAATAAATTAAAGCAACTGCTCAAAGCAATGAATTACACATTAAAAAAAGAAAATTACACACTTTTACAAGCTTGGGAATAATAAAAACTTTGAAGATTTCATTGATCTTGCAAATCGGTGTTTTGTTTTTTGTTTTTTCTATGACAAATCATTGCACTGTATTCATAGTCCTGTACAATTTGGGATAACAGGCAAGGTACGTTTTCCATCATCTCACTGGTTACCTCTTTCTCAGTCAAGTTTGAAATCTTCTTCCGAACCTAGTGCAGCCCTTACGGATTGAAAGATTTGCAAACGACCCGACGCAATAAAACCATCGGGCTCAGAGGGTACGCCCCCAGACATGACCCCCAAACTCAAATCACCTCTTTTGCTAAATGCTCCGCCTAATCGCCCAACCGCCAGTTTTGCTGCAGTAATAGCCTGAATCAAGACCCATGTGCATGGTTCTAACACAACCGAAGGCCAATTTCAATATGAAATTATGGACCTACGTCAAAGAGTGAGATATACTTTGCCTACATACGATACACCAAACACTTTAATACATCAACATAATGAAATAAACACAGCTCCTACCACCTGCATCAGACATGAGAAATACCACAAAATGAAACAAAAGCTTCTGGGTCTCGTTCGCCAGCCAGCAGATCGCAATTCAAATCACAAGCAAGTTAGAAAAATTTGTCATACGATCCTATCCATTGTTGCACGCATGAAGAGAAGTCTGGTTTCCACAAACGGCTTTTTCTGTGACCTTTCTACGAGTGAGTCCTAGCTGTATCTTCAGTTTACAGAGGTGCATGATCTTAAGCTGAAAGCAGTAAAAACAAGCATTTTTTTATCTTCAGTGGTTGCAGCAAGGGTCAAAAGTTTGACAGATTACGAAGCATGGCTGTGAAGACTACATTGTATTATGATGCTGAACTCGAAAACACGAATGGGACTTTTTTTTTTCAATGTTAAAAATTTGCTGAATCATAACCGTACTACTGAATATTCACAATACAAACAGGCATCTAATAATGCCATCATAATGGACATCTACCACTGTCTTGGGGATCTCTATCCATGTGTCATCATCATATAAATAGTAACATTAGCATCATCAGTCCGTGAAAAAAGTGCACCTTTTGAAAGTGCAACATTGCATTAATTTCTTCTCTGTGATTGGTCATAGGCTGTTTGTGCTGTACAGTCCTCCTTGATTGCTTATCATTTGAAGCTACTCTGGGTGGTTACAACAACAAGTTACAACGGGTGATGAAGTACATATCAAGTGTGTCATAGTCCCACATGTGATTTCAAATGTTTGTGCAGCTGACAGAGTTGGTGGGAAGAACTTTTACTCTATTCCACTATAAGTAGACTCATCAAGTGCAGTATCAAACAGTGTTTAAAATCTGCGTTTTCTCTACATTTCTACACTTACTTTCTCTTTTTGATCTTATAGAGGGGAAAGGGCAACAAATTAGTAATATTATTGTGGGTACATAGGCACATATATAGGTTGTCTGTCAAATAAAACTGTAACCACTGCCACTAGCAAATCCTGTACGAAGAGATGTGGAGAGTGAATGTGCTACATGGGACAAACATGGTGGCTCCCAGGAGGTTACAAGGAGTATGGATTGATGGCATTGAAAGCAACTTTAAGCAGGATGACTTATTACTTAAGATAGAATGTACACTGCATACATGGCTAAAATCTGCATGTGCTACTAGCGGCTCCATACTGGAACTTGTGCTTGCAGGAACACAAAACATAGCTAGAATATCAAATCTTTATATTATTTTTTTTCCCACAACTGGTTACACAAAGATGGATCCAAAACAGGCTCACATCTTTGAGGACAAATGATGCATGATGCAATAAACGAAGAAGAAAGAATAATAATTATATTCCCCGCATCGTCTGGAATACTGAAAAAAAGAAAGAAAATATACTTCAGTTATCCTTCATTCAATATGAAGGTAAGTACACGTATAAAGAGATCCATAGGTCTGCCCTGTTTTCTTTATAACATATTAAAGAAATAATGAGAAATAAGCTGCTTATGGAAATATACAAACTTTACATTAGTTTTGGCTGATGTCGGACAAAGTACAGACTTGGCATTTAAAATGCAGTTAATTTTGTTTTTTGCTTCCTCTTCTCACACTGCATTGGAAATGGTCCATGACTGAAACAATGATGGCATGGAATTAAATCACGTGCAACAACAAAACGACATGGGTGGCTAAGTTTGCCATGATTCCGTCACATATTTCTTCTTGCTATCCTCATCTGGAAACATCTTTCAAATAAGGTTCTCTTAGTTTACACCCCACGTGCCATATCAATCTCTTGTCCATAGGTAAGTGTGTCAAATTTGTGCACATTTGACTAACTGGCGCAGAAAGGGTATCCAAACCGATATGGGAGTTATGGATGGACTTCTACCCTCAACTCTTCAAGCTGGAGCAAGCCACAAGTACTACATACTGCCTTCTATGGTCTAAATTGATCATTTCCACGATATTCCATTGGTAGAACGGTGAGAACGACATCAGAAATGATTGCGCTCTGCTACGCCTACTATGCAACGACTTTGGTCGATCTCTGCGAAAGAGCGTCTCAAGAACTTACACACACAAGTCAAACAGTTAACTGCAAACAATTTTTTTTTTTTTTTTTGGGGGGGGGTTGTTTTTTTGTGTGTACTAGTCTTGTTCGAGATCTCTCTCTCTCGTAACAGACTGCAATACATATCTGTGCCTGTTTCTCATTAAAAAAAAAAAATTGTCGAGTGCACACAGCACGTGGACAATATTATTCAGCACACGTTACTGCTCTCACCTCCAAATAGCCCCCTTACTGGTGGAAGAGCAGTAAAATTTAATACTCTATCCCTCTATCTCATGGCAAGAAACAGTCTGTTGACTCTGTGAATGGAAGCCAACATAACAAAGCTTGATCCACACCCATGCACTCTTTTTTTTAAAATTATTATTATTTGTGAATGACTTTTCATCCATGGTGCCTCACAGGTAAACTGCTGAAGTGGCACTGATCTACCAACAGAATGAAGAAATGAAAAACAGCAGCACAACTAACAACTTTAGATTCACAAAGTATTTCATGCTGTAATGCTCAGATCTGACACCCAGTAAAATGCAGTACCACCAAATCTGCTCTGGAACACCCCGATATATTTAAATGCCTGCCAGATTAGTATGCCCTTCTAAAGGGCTAATTGATCAAATGGCTACCACTTGCATCGGACGGGGACAAGACTTGACCTTACGGCGAGGAATCACATCATTGTGGGAAAAATCTTCAGGCTGCATCTTGGAACACGACAACAATCCCAGCCGATGGAGTCCATTAGCTGAGATAACACTGAGCAGTGCAGAGTCATAAATGGGCGGGGCTGGAGCCCGGAGCCCCACCAATGTAGTCATGAAGCCACGCCTCTCCGCCTTGAGTCATTGTTGTTCATGTTGTTGCTCTCGGACAGTGCAAGGTATTGCGGAGGCAGGGGCTGGCTGGCTACAGTGGGGATGGCATGGACTAGTTTAACGCACCACCACGATGTGCTGCGGGCCATCCTGCTGGTGGTGTTGCAGCAACTTTGCTCCAACTCTCCTCCAACTTGCAGGAAGCCCCGTCGCGAACGATACCGCCATCCTCACCAACGCTGCGCTGGGTGATGAGTGACATGGGATCTTGGCTGGTGTAGGTTATAAAGCGGGGAAGGGGGCTGTCACGCATGTGATTCCATTTGAGGGATGGGGGAGACGCCGGGGGGTTCCTTGTTGATGGGCGTGCCTTTCTTCCGACCCCAGATGGCTGCCGGAAGTGGGGAACGACTCTTCTTTGGTAGTGGCATGGTTGCATTGATGTCAATAGGCTGTAAATGACAAGCAAGAAGTCATATAATAATCATACAATAACACAAATTGATATCAAAGCAAATGCCCTATCAGTTCACTGAAGACATTTTGTGACACATTCCAATTCAAATGTGCATCTTCCATTAGAACCTGCATATTCCAAACAATAGGAAGGAGATATCTTTAAATGGCAATGCAATTTGAGTGATATAATTAACAAGGCAATGGCATGATGTCTCCGACAATTTTGTATGAAAAGCCAGCAACAGTTACAAGATTTTTTTTTTTTTTTTTGACATATCATGTTCATTCTCCAGTTAAGGTTTTGTAGGTACAGTGCATGTGTTTAGTTCTCATATATCCCTACAGAAACAATGCATTGTCTTGTGCAGTAAAAAAGTATGTAGATCACATCGAATATCAAATGATTGATATGCACTCCTGGTCAGAATCCTAAGCATCTACATCACAAACTCAACTACTCCTTGGTACAAGACAGCATTTTTTGTATCACATGTCTTTGTATGATTTTTGATGTCCTCTTAACAATCACTTTCCAAGAGACGGGGAAAAAGAAAGAATGTTTACTTACCACGCCACTGTCCAAAGAGCTGGCACTACTCCTGTGATCTGCTTTATCTGTAGGGGGAGAGAGAGAAATAAAAGAAAACAAGCATGTCAGGCACATGAACATCAACAGCAAAACAGCAGAAGGTAAAACACATCAGCCTTCTTCAAAGAGGTAAGTCTTTCAGGCCAAAGTCGCATGGGTTTCAAATGAAAACCCCATCCCCACCCCCCCCCCCCAAAAAAAAAACCACATCATCAAATATAGATGTTTTGCTACTCAGTGACTCTTTGAATCTAAAATGCTGTCTGCAGGACAGTTTGAGGGGGATAACTGTTGGGGAAACTACATGTATCAAATTGCTGACACACAGTTGAAAATTTATGAGAAGTGACATGACGTGCAGTCACATAATAACCTATTGTGCTGAAACCGAAAGCTGCTCACAACCTCCACGGTCTAATGTCACTGTAACACTAGAAAACAAGAAATCAGCAAGTGAAAGTAATTCACAAATCAGAGAGGTTTTGATCTTCTTGAATTAGGTCATGAAGAGAGATATTCAAGTTTTCAGGGAACATATATCTTTCCTCTGTCTCCTACTTACTGGCTGCCTCTTTGAGGTCCATGAGGGAGTTGGAGAGGGTGGAGCGCTTCAGGCCACCACCCTCCTTCAGGGGCGGGGCCAGCGAGTCGATGCTGCCGCTCAGGTTCTGGGTGCTGGCCAGGCTCTCCAGGTCAAGTCCCACCCCGGAGTCTGACGTACTCGCCTGGCTCTTACGGATCAGCTTCTGGCGCTCCAGCTCGGCTAGAAAGGGGGGAAAACCAGGAGAGATAAGATTCAAATTAATGAAATTCTTGTGTTGAGATGTTTTTATTGTAACTGATCAACAAATTGCCCTACATTGTACATTATGTACACTGTACATAAGCACCGAATTAATCAATGTTTAGTAGTAGCCATGATAAAAAAAAAAAAAAAAAAAAAAAAAAAATCATGGGCATGCATACTCAAGCTGGATTCAAACAAATGACCTCCCGATGACTGGACAAGCATCTTATTGCAATGAGATTAGTTTTAAAACATCAATAACGACCACACAAGATTACAGATTGGTGATCTCTCCTTCCCACTGGTAAAATAATGAAAGTGTGCATGCAATCATGAGGTAAAGGAAGTGATGATTCAAAGACGTTTCAGGGGTTTTATCACAAGCATTCTGCTTAAATTTTAGAACATACATGTATGCTCCATGAAATAGCAGGGCATGATTTAGAAGATTGATACAAACTGTTTTGGACAAATAAAATTTCTAGAATCTCACTAGTATCAAATATTACATTAATCTCCTGACCTTTGCCTGCTACATGTCCTAAGATTCTTTATCCAGTATGTTCGTGTAACTCATCTCCCGAATATTCTACCTAAACATACATGCAGATGTAAAAATGCATACTCTATAGAGTCTGAAATGGGCAATGTGTAATCAAATAATTCAAAGACAATCATAAATGCCACAAGGAAATAAATAAAGAAGGAACGCACTGCGCCGAGTCTAACAAAAGTATCCTGGAATCAATTTTACAAGAAAAATATTTCCTTGTTGTAGGTGCAGGTTAAATAATAATGTAATTCACAACATATTCACACAAATTTGATCACCCTTGGCACATTACATTAGACACCATTAACTTTTGAAATCTTATCATTTTGACCACATACAAAGACCACAAACCATGTCATAATCTAGGGGTGCAAAATGCAAAACAAGCAAATCTTACTGAAAAATATTCACAAATTTATGCCAACGAAAAAACTGGTGAGCGGTACATGTATATTTCAGGAGAAAACCAAGTGAAAAGGTGATGGTACTTATTGCTGGTGAGGTGTTCTGAGCAATTAACTTAGAAAGGAACCATACACACTAAATGAGACCACCCAAACTTATATAATGCAAGCAAATTGAAGAGATAAAATAAATATGTTGTCAAATTGGTAGCAATAGTTATCACGACAGATGGCGGTAACATAATCATCAGTGTAAGAGTTGGAAATCAAAAACACAGAAAATGCACTTAAAAATCAGTCAATTGTATGTCCTGGCAAAATGTAACAAAAATACAGTCATGTGGCAGTCGTATCAATTCAACATTTGTTTTTCTCTCTCTCTCTTTCAAAGGTTTAGGACAACAAGCTACATTGTATCAACAGGTCTGCAGTTATCGACAGGAAATTGAGAGGATGTTAACGACAAAGTCACATGGTATGCTGTAAGATCTGCATAATTTCCGCAACTGTGCCGAGAATGAGTACCTCTATGACTTCTGAGTAAGGTACCACTCTGAAAACGGTACACAACGCTTACAGCTCTATCACATGGAGGGAAAATATAAGCTGGGCCATTCTCTTTTGTGTGTGTGTGTGTATTGTTGTTGGTTTAACAGGGAGAATTTATCTAATAGGAATCTAGCATATAGAAATCAATAGCACTGAATTTTATTGAACTTCAAAATCATGGTAAACAACTGGTTTATGGGAATCAGATGAGACATGTGTTAAATTTAGAGGGAATTGCCGTATTTCAGAAGATATGGCTGAGACTGATCTCTAATTTATGAAATAATATCATTCAGTCTCTGTGGGTTATTTGTGAAGAAAATAATGCAGATTAGACTAGCTTTCAGTACAGCATTCTTGGTGAAGTCGCAAAATCTAGAAGGCTTGGTGTGAGGCAGAAGAACTATTGTGAGCAACAATAGCATAGACTAGAGGGATAAATATTGTTTAGACATTATTGGAAGTCTTCACACATAGAACTAATCAGAAAACTAAATCATATAAAAAAGGAACATTAAAAGGAGTCAAAATCTCACTGCAATCCATGCTTTAAAATAAGAGGCTTCTGCAGCAATAAATATACTCAAAAGTCAATCTGTGACCAGGATTATTTTTGCTTGCGAATGAAGAGACATTGTCTAGTAGCATATAGCACCAACATTCAGAGTACTTTGTTATTCAGCTCTGATGAAATCATAGGCAACCGTATTATCTAGTTCAAATTGATCAATATTGCAACAATGAAAACAGGTCTGAGAGTAGGCAAGGAGGAAACATTGTTTCCCAAGGCTTGAAAGTGTTCACTGGTTTGCTTGACAACTTTTGTACAAAAAAACTGTGTCGTGCTATTTATTGTACCTTTTCTCCGTTAATGTGGGTGCCATAGGCTGCTGACATACGCCACTTCATACACATATCAAAGCGAAAAACTGAGAGGTGCAGATGGTATCCTCAAATCAAAAAGTTCTGGTTATGAATCACACAAAATCCAAATGAAAAAATATGTTCTGCCATCGTTGCTACCACTGCATAATTGATATTTGGGATGACTTGGGGATAAAATGAGGAGAAACCATTCCCTCCCCTCCCCGAGGAGAAAATTACCGGTTTGTGTTAAACATGATAATTATCCAGTGCTGAATACTACCTCTTTGCCTAAAGGTGGCTTAGGTATCAAGTTTATGAGAATTCCAAACCTTGTAGCAAACAGGTTAAACATCACAACTTTGTGTTTGGAAATGTTCTCACAACACAGTAGAAAGGGGTTTAAAAATGGAAAAACAGAGAATTAAAGCTCTGTATGATCTGTTCCTTCCAAAAAAAAAGAAAAATTGTTCATTGACAAAATGGCCATTCTGCATGTTCTATGAATGCGTTTGTCCTGCCTGCACGGATGATAAAATAAAACTATGACTTAGGTGGAATATCATAGATCATGCATTACCTTAAAACCTTGTTTATAAAGTTCTGTGTCTGTGTGTGTATGTGCAATACACATGATCGTGATAGGCATATCTTCATGTGTGGAGCTGTGTGCGTGGGTTTATGTGTATTTGTGTGTATGTGCATATGCATACATGTCAGGCGTGTCTCCATGTGTGTGATACATTTCCCCTCACTCCTCCAAAATGTTGCAGAAGTGCTCAAGGTATCATATGCTGCTAAAAACTAAATACAAAGAAACTTGAAAACTAAAATGAAGCTTGATGCTCCCGGTATCTTGTGAGCGTGCTCAGGATCATCCTTACCTGCCCATAGCTTCCGTTTATTATATGGAATGGCAGCTGAACACAAAAAGTTATAATAATATGGTGGTCACTTCGGAGTATGATGTATTTCAACAAAACACCACGCACAGTAGCAGTCGGCCAATGATAATGAATGTGCACTTTAGGTGTTGGTATTACAGTGTATTATCATACAGACATTCACTTATGAAGTTATGTTTACTTGCCAATAATTGCATTGATGACACAGCAAAGCAAATGATGAATTAAAAATGTTAAGTTGCAAACTTTTTATACTATTTTGGCTACGTATCAAAACCATATCTTTATATGCACAACTGTATGAAGTACCAATGCTTGGTTGGCATTACGACAGGCATAATGTACATAAATTTGCACTAATACCATAAACTAATTAATAAAAAAAAGAAATAGATCTCTTTTTTTGGTGTTGACCCTTAAATGTTAGTGGCAATTAAAGCTGATTTTATGCCAAGAGGGAGTGCTTTGGATATTATTTAGTGATTGCAGACTACAAATCAAACACTTCATTAAATCTGTGGCATTAAACCTAACATTTTTAACTTACAATGCATCTGAAGACACTTCATTTTTTTTTTCAAGCACTCATGGACTTTGAAAGAACGTTAGAGAAACTATGTTGTTTCTTCTATCACAAAAATACATCATTGTACACAGTTTCAAATCATAGCCTTTTCTGGTAGATAATCTAGTTTTCTGATGAACTGGCTGGAAATTAGTATAAGGCTTGCAGAATAGTAAAGTGTCTTGCTTTCAAAGCAGTGTGAAAGAAGATTTATGAGCTTCTCTCTGCGTGTTTCCTCAAGAAATATTTTTTTCTAAGTACCAGCAAGCACTGTCTGAAACGGCTAGTGAGGAAATCATTGTTCTTCCACTAACTTCCTCCAACCTAGCCATCCTATGTGGACAGGTACGTCCATGGACGATGGATCATTTGATTACTGGGTGTCATGAAGCAAAGCATGGAGTCGTGCAGATGAGGTGTGAAATATTTTGATGCATCTCCTTAAAAAACAAACAAAAAACTGGAAATCTTGGCAAGTATCATAATGAAGAAGGAGAAATCTACAGAAAGAAGAGAAAAAGAAAACAATATTCACCTTCTATCCTGAGGCTCTCCATCTCCTCAATCTCCAGGATGCACTCCCGGATGTCGGCCACAAACTTGGTCCTGTCGTCGGGGTGACTGGCACAGAACGAGGCGAGCGTCTTGTCTTGCCGCGATACCAACCTGATGCCGTATGGATAGTCTGGTGGAGTAGGAGGGCAGATGGAAGGAAGGGATGGAACAAAATGGTTTTACATCACACTGAAGGGATAGATGGCACTTAATTGTCAAGAAATTGCAACAAAGACAAACAAGTAAACACAAATGGCATTGCTTGAAATGAGCAAAAAAAGAATCCTTCTTTGGAAAGTCCTCATGGAATTTTAGGATGGCATAAAACTTCAAATTTTGTACTTTGGCCTGCCAGTGCTGCAAGTTGGTCAATTTCTGCATTCTCTAGCTACACTGCATCTGTTTACTTCCATGATCACTAACCTGATCAAACAACAATGACACCACCACCACCAACAACAACGACAATCCCAAATCAGTCTGCAAATATGTCAGTCATTGGGTCAACTAGCTGGTTCATTAGTTGTTTACTCAGGTAGTCACTATGTCAGCCTCTGGTTAGTCGGTCAATTAGTCAGTATAAAGCCACTCTAGTCAGATGGTTGGTCAGCCAGACCATCATATAATCAGTTAAGTTGGTCAGTCCTTCAGCTAGACAGTTGGTCATCTAGTCTGAATAGTTGGTCATCTAATCTGAATACAGTAGTTGTTCAGTAAGTCAGTCAAGCAACCACTTAGCTGTGCGAAGTAAGTTTTCTTGGGTCATTTGTCGTGTTGCACTCACGTTGAGAGGAGAACTCGAGAACCGTAGCCCCCTGGAGAGACACCTTATGTTTGTAGCCCAAGATGGCACCCGTCTTCTTCTTGTACAACTTGGTCACCTGCAAAGTCAATCCATTCAAATCACATCAGTCGGACCATTTAGATTTTATCAGTCCCCATGGCAGCTGACTACACCTATCACATGTACCCAAAGACTTGATATGCTACTGGCTATAATATTTACTGCACTCTATATTATTTTCTGCTTATGTTGGGTTTTCAAAATATCAAATACAGACTGAGCTGAAATATGGAAATCAAAACAAAACAACTGTTGTGATTATGAGACAGAGGTTGCAAAAATTGTTAAATGTCTGCTGTTGGTTCTCAAATTACTTATTTGCATGGGGGTGGGAGAGAGAAGGGAATTTAAAAACTTATCAATAATGAACACAAATGGCTCCCACTAGTCATACTAGAGATTCACCAACAAACCACAGGCTCCCTGTTGCACACATGAAAGACACTACAATATGGCTAAACCGTATAACATTTCGCTATATGGCAGCAGTTATGAGTGAAGGCAAGTATTATAACATATCATATTGCGAAGCTCAACTTTACAACAGCCATCGAAACAGACATCAAAGAGACGGAGAGTCTGCTCCGAGTCTTCAGAAAGAAAGTATGGATGAGAAAGAGCTTTAGAATAATCTGTGTGTCATAGTAACATAATGACGCTCACACACACAAAAAAAATTCTCCAGACAAGCCTTTCCATACAAAATATGTAAAATCTACAGCAGCAAAAGCTGTGAAAATCCATTACGACGGTCGTTAACCCAAACCAGAGCTCATAAACACTGGAAAGACAAAAAGACGACAGCTCCTCTGTATTCTACCCACCAGAATCATGTCGTTGAGTAGGAAGACCTCTCGTATGTGTTTCTTGTCCTTCTTGGTGGGGTCGTTCACTTCCAGGAGACTGCAGGAGCTGACCAGCCTGCGGTGCGGCTCCGCCAGCTAGATGGAATACAATGGGTGAAAGGAAAAATTGCCATGATACCAGTGTGTTTTTGTTGTTGTTGTTGTTTTGGTTTGTTTTGTTTTGTTTTTACTGTTGTCATAATCATGTCTACTGATAGAAAGGGAAGGCAGGGTGGTTATCTATTCTCAATGTACTTATTAACTAAGAATGTTTGCTTAATGTCTTCTGCAAGCAACATTCAGTTTTAATCTTTACGAGACTTGCGCTGGAACTTAAGATGCACAAAATGGCATAGAGAAACCATAGAAAAACATCATACAAGGATGACAGTGAGCAAGGCAGCTTTTTTGTTTGTTTTTCTACACTGGATTCACAGTCCGTCTGGCTTCATGTCCCTGCTTGCTAATCCGACATACTGCTAGCTGGCTGGCCGTGTTGTATGCCAACTGGTCCAGGCAAATTGCACACACTGGAGTCAAGAAAGCCAGTCTGGCTGATTTCAAACGAGGGTGGGGGCAATGGACTCACCGGGAACGGCTTCTCGCCGACGATGTTCTGCTCCAGCTTGCGTACTGCTGTCACATGATCCTCTCCCGGCTGAAAGGACTTCTTCTTGATCCTCTCGTAGATGCCTTGTAAGAGTTCGGGGTCCAGGTCATGCTCATCATCAATGCCTATTTATGGTGAATAAAAAAAAAAAAATATGTTTTTCTAAATATCAAAGAAATATATTCAAATTCATGAATGTTTCTGGTACGACCAATTGGTTAACAAGTCATCAGTCAGTTCTCGCTAGGGTTGTTATAGATCTCCAGCAAACTTATTTTCTCTTTCAATGTGGGGACAGCAGTGGATGACAGTCATAGGTAAACTGCAAAAACTAGATTTCTTGGTGTTCATGCAGTCTAGATGTGAATCTGTTCTTCCTTGCTCACTAGAGGGAGCTATACAGTAGCTAATCTGCGTGCTGAGCTTCAACTGGTTTGTCGCAGAAATGTTAAAAGTGGTAGACTTTCATTTTTGTGATGGTCCATCTGATCATGAACTACTCTGATATGAAATAATTTCTGAAACTGTCATACGAAAAACATGCTTAGGATTTATGGGTAATAGTGATATGGTAATGTATAATCATTTATGTAGAGAAAATATGACACAACCACGAATCTCTACCTCCCAAAGTTTGTTTTAACAGTTGAGACCAACATCTTGTATCAACGCTTAGTTGAATATGTAACTTAGTACATTGGAGAGGAGAAAAAAAAAATGAAAACAAAACATTTAAAAGTTATCTAATACGTGATGATAGCTTTATCAAGGATGATCATGAACTGAACTATGCCACTTCAAAACGCACTTTTATTATCTCACTAATAAAATGAGTGAGAAAGTTTCATAGCACGACATGAAAGTGTTGACCCTTTTCCCCCATCATACAGTATTCTGTACCGAGATGATAATGATTACACGACGGTTAAACAGTGTTGTGGTTTCGTATCGTTACAAGCTCCTCGCATATCTCCTTACCCAGGACAGCACTACAGCTCTAGTTTCGATGTGAATGTTGGCACAACATTTCCCCAACGAACTGTTTGTGAATGATCTACGGTGACTAATGCAACAATCCCAGCAGCAGAATGCATTCGAACGATGCAGTGACCTCGAATACCATGGTTTTTCTTTTTCTCACATAGACTTCCTCATCAGAGCGCCATGAAAATCATTTCTCTTTCCTTTTTTGAATTATACACACACATCTCTTTCTCTTTCAGCTGTGTTTATAGACAGAGTCACTGACCAATTTCCATTCCTGTTCGCATCTTGTTTTCTTTATGTGTGTGTGTTTTGTGTCCTTATGTGCAGTGTCCATCTGTCTGTCTTACCACTTCCATTTCAGAACTGCTAAAGATTCTCGACATACATTGCGGTCCTAAACTTCCTAGGACTTTTAATTTTGTGCAGTTTTGTGTCTGCACATGTAATTAGTTGGATGTTTTACTGTCTATCAGTGCCTGGTAAAAGAAATGTCAACCAAGACAGTTATATTTTCATCTCAATAACCAAAATTATTGACATACAATGTAGACCTTGTGAAAATTGCAATCCTTTGCATATGGGATCTGGGCGTGCTATGTACAAACTCTATGGGAAGTCGCCATATCTTGTCATGATTAAAAAGGTTGATTAACAAAGTGCACTTTGTTTTGTATTAGCAGGTCCCTGTGCATGTTTGTATGTATGTGTGTGTGTTTGTCTGTCTGTCCACCCATGTCTGTCTCCAGCGCCTCCTCACCGCTGAGATTCTTGACAAAGTCCTGGAGCTTCATCTTGCGCTCCGGCTTGACGTTGGGGTTGTGGAGGTCCGTCGTCAGCATGATGATGGCGAAGGAGAGGATGAAGATGGTGTCCATGTTGTGGAACTGACTGACAAACTCCGAGTTACAGTAGCAGTACCTCTTGGAAAATGCCTACAGAGGTAGAGAAAGAGAAAAAAATGCAGATCATATTAAAAGATGAGTAAAAGATGACGGACAATCAGACAGATGTATTTGTTTGCTTTACATACTTCGGAGTGACATATGTTGTTTCTCCTGGAGAATTCAGTTTGAGTTCATAGAGGAAGAGTGAAGACAGATGACAATATTTAGGTTCATCCCCACAAAATGCAAGTCCAAAGATCTTTTGTGAGTAATACTGATTGGTATTCTTCCTGATTTTGCATGGCAACTGAATATCATAGGACAAGAGAGCATAAAACCACCACCATTTTGTTGTTGTTGTTGTTGTTTTTCTTTTTAAGAAAGTCCAAATTACATGACTTCATCATTGCTTGGTTGGTCTAACTTCAGAAATTCTCAGGACAAGTAGGGATGGTTGCCACGGGAACCATGGAGTAGACATCATCAACAAATCGTGAACACATTTGGAAAACATCACTGAAATATATCAATTGTGCATTGAGATGGGGCAAAAAACAACAAACCTATTTCACAAAGTCACATAGATGCCTTAAAAAAAAAGACGAGATAGATTGTGTTGGTGTATCCATGGTAAGGTAAATACGTGTGATTCTACTTCTGGTTGTCAAGGAAATGATGGGCTAATAAGATCCATTCACCAACCTACGTGTGTACACTCCCAGTATGACCTACCCATCCCATGATCAGTGAGTGGTCGGAGAGCAATGATGGCCGCCGAGATTTGTTTCAATACGTGAGTGACGGACATTCAGCGGGGATCATGATGGCCCAGTTTCACTTGCCATGCGTGCCATAACAAAGGATCATGTGTTCAAGTGTAGGCCTACCACTCATCCAGAGACTATACACTGCAATCATTCAATCAACTAACCTTGGACCCTGGGATCAACCCATCGTGTCTGAGGGGAATTTTAATATTACGACAGAAATCATCATCTAACTCATCCTCAAATTGGCAACTCTATGTTTCAATGCTTAGCTTTAATATTGTGGGAAAGATTATGGAACTGGTTGAATCCATTAAATCTGCACAAAATTAGGCCAAAATGTACAAATATTTAAGAGAGACACATGAATCCTGTTGTTCTAAACATGTGTTGCCAAATTAAGAATCATTTATACATTTCAATGATTAAGAGATTTATTTGAAACTTCTACTATTGAAACAGACAATTGTGCAAAGAGAACAAAGAGCTCATATGAAAAAGAATTCTATACTCCAAGTCTACCTTGTGAAAGACTAAGATTGAATAATAATAATAAATGATTGAAAAAAAAAAACACACATACACAGATAAAGCACATACATTGTACCAGAGAGATGTTGTGTCTAGGACTAAGTGAGTTAAAGCCCACTTGAAAATGATGCAACCATGGTAGGTACAGACAAAACAGCTGGATCTAAGCCATATGCCCTTTGGTCTACTGAACTGATACAGTAAACTTTCCAGCACTAAACATCTGCCATGCCTTGCTTGCCATGACTTTTTGTAGTCTTTTCTGGCAGCTAAGTGGCTGCTAATAGCTAGAATGATGATGTTGAGCCTCATAGATGTGCGAGATCCACACAGACAGGAAAGGGGCAATTAAATCTTCAGGGCCAGAAATTAACACTGTGATGCATTTTGAAACACTGACAAAAAAGCAGTATTTAAGGGTGAATGCAAAGAGTTCACACGAATGAAGTACATAAGAATACGGTACTGCATATTAAAGCACAGAGTATGAATTCTGTCTGGTCTAAAACCTGTTTGAATGTTTGACAAACTTCGACGCAAGCTTTCAAAGTTAGATTGGGAAACTACACAATTCAAGTTTGCCAATTACACTAATATTAACACAACGTCCTTGGTTAGCATGGAACATGTGCTAACAAGTTCTTGTCTGACCAATCTACAAGGGCTCGTTGGTATGAGGAGAAAAATATTGTTATTGCTCAGGGCTCGATAAACCCAGTCTGAAGCTCATCAAGGCCGATACAGTTTCGTATTGCATCACAATCTCTTCTGTATATGTCTCTACACACAGCCATGGCAATGAGCGGAGAGCTGCATCTACGCCCGTTTCCTTGCCAAAATATGATCGGTTCCTGTCAGCCGTTGGCACTAAGCTCACAGCGGGCCGTCTGCGCTATAACTTTTTCACTCTCAGTTTCCCTGTAACACGCTATGATTTTTCTCCATACTCATTTTCCCCCAAAACAAACCTGCTTAGGAATAATTTCATCCCAATACGGTGAAGAGTGACAATATGACAATGGCTGTGACACTGCCTCTTCTTTTATGGTCATCATAACATTCACTGCTCTGTTCACGGAAGCGTCAGATTTTCAAGAAGAGCTACGTGTGGGTTACAATGTCGAACAAAAATGTCTGATTCGCTTGAACTTTGCCTTCTTCACAATATCATAAATCACTCCCATGTGCCCACCATCAGGGAAAATTTACTTTTCCCCAGTGGGCAACTCATCAAACGCAAGCTGGAAAGCATCCCGACTTGGTCTGAACATGCATATTATGTTCTCCTTAATGGCCCACAGCTTTATAAACTGTCCAGCCTCACCTGCATACAATATCAAGCACAGTGCGTGGCCCGGAATGCGAGATGTGGCGACCCGAATCTCAAAAACTTCACTGTCGCAACTTGGAATTCAACATTTCGTCTTGTCTGCAGTGATACGTGTGACGCACGATGGATCAGCTCTGAAGACGTGGACATGAATGTTGCATTAGACGGGCCCGCTGAAGTTTGCAAAATTTTACCCTCATATCATGTTTAGAATTTCGCATGTAATAACAATGCCATTTACATGCACTGTGTTGAGGGTATGGTAGGTGAGCTCTGGTATGTCTAACATTTCATCCCAAACAATCAAAATGACACACAACCATCCAGATCTTTTATTTATTTATTTATTTTTTTTTTATATCTACATGTCGTACGGCAGCAGTCCCATGCCAAGAGCCATATTAGAGGCGAACATTTTGGTAATTCATTCTTTTTTCCCCAAATACACAAAATGGGGCCTATAAAAAACAGGATGGGTAATACAACAAATTTCTACTTTCAATTCTACAAAGTTGTCTCCAAAGAGAAAGCAATGTCTACATCAGATAAGTTTCTAGAGCATGCCTGATTACAAAGCAACTGGTCATGCTATGGTCAACCATTAAATAAAACATTGAAAATTCCTGCTTAGACATGATTGAGAGTGTACCTTTTTGATTTAGGAACAGACAGGATATGAAAAAAAAAAAATCCCCCTTTTTTTACCACTGGGTGTAGAGTAAGTTTTGGAAAATTTAATTGAACGGAAAAAAAAAAATATCATTTTGACATGGTGCACACAGGAAACCCAGTCCTCGCGGTGGAGACATTCCTGTTTGGATGTACAATTGTACAACGGTGGAACGGAATCGTGCAGGACTGTTTTTATTGCGTAATACATCCTGATTTGTTCCCTGTTTGAACAACAACACTGACGCAAACCTCCTGCATTTAGATATGAGGCAACCACAACCTGCACTTTTGTTGGCAAACTTTCGGTGGCTGTGAGTTTCAAGGCACGGGCTGAGTACAACATAGAAGCAAAGCACAGAGAGCGTGAAAATTTCACAATATTACCATTCCTTACAAGCATCTTGCACACCGCAAATGCATTTGTGAAATGCCTGACTATCTGACTATCAAGACACACATCTATAAAGCGGTCATGAAATCACCAAATGACCATACTACCTGAATGTGTGCAATCCAATCTCTGTACACTTTAATATGATCACACACATCCAGAGCCCAAATACTACTGTAGTGGGTGCAAACAATACAATTTAATTCTCAATAGTGAGGCTCTTAAATCTGCCTAAATTCCCACTATGACTTACAATATGATAGATAACTACAGTTGTTTGAAAACAAATCAGTGGAGTAAAATTTGACCTGCTTCTACAATAACAAAACAAACTCTAAACTGCAGCAAATTCCTGTAATAAAAATCACACACCTACCCCCTTCTACCACACCTTTTCACCTCTATCTCGTGGTGCAGAAACAAGTTCCGCAATGAATAGTACATTCATCTGCATATTCGAACTCCTTTGCTGGCCTACCGGCATATATAAAACAGCCACGGTATTTAACTGCTTCCCCAGAATAGGCAGATATCCTGAATTGTTTTCTGGAAATTTAATAGTCTGGCTGATGTCATGTCTCCCCCATCTGTCCCCTTTTCTGCTTTTCTCTTTTCTCCCTGTGGATCATATTAAAGCCACTATTTACTATTGGAAGCAGTGATTAAAAATGTTTGAGTTTTAACATTTGATGCACACAGGTGACAGCTGTAGTATGTATAATTCAGTTGTATCACAAAACATCCTACCCAATAAAAATTTTGCAATAAAAGCCGCAAATATAACATAATATCACTAATTTTCTCAATAAACCATAACTGTAGACATTAACTCTAGAAAAAAAAAACAATTGATGAAGCTATTGTTCACATTTTGTATATTTAACAATACTTAACATTGACAATATTGATTAACAGTTTTACATTGGTCGTTTCTATCCCTAACTCTCATTTTAGTACTATTTTGAACCACTAAAGCTGGGTTTGTTTGTTTGTATATTTGTTTGTTTGTTTTAACTTAACTGTATATGGCAATGGCACCACAACACAAAAGCAAACAAGTCCCCTTTGGTACTTCTGTTGCTGGGTCTACAATTCTTTTCTATCCTTGACAAAATTTACAGAAATTTAATCAAAATCAAGCCTTTATGTCTTTCCAAGAATACAGTTGTTCTTTTTTTTTTCAATTATCCGAGGCGGAAAGTAGAGCAAGGAAAGCACTGCGGAGTCAACGTTAAGAGCAGTGAAGAACCTTCAATCTGCAGGAAGCGTCAGCCCGTGGTCGACCCAAGGCGGGCCAAAGTACGAGATCTCACACTCGAGGTAACCTTGCACGCAGTGCAGCCTCTCATGGAGCACGGCATGATGGGAAGGACGGGGGATAAGGATCAGCCCCGACGACGAGGAGGAGTAGGAGTTGAGCCGAGTGACACTGAGGATTAGGGCCGATTCTTTCGCCCCTATCGCTCCATCTGGCGACGCCCCTTGTTAACCCCCGTTGATCCGCTCTCCGGCCCAAACAGCTGGGCAAACCACAGTCGAGAGTGGCTCTCACAGACAGTATGGTAGCCACAGGGTTAAACCAAGGATTAGGAAAATGCCATAATCATAAGCGATGAGGCATTCCCTAAGCTGGATTATGGACGCAATGTCTATCTTTATTATTGCAGCTCTTACTTGATTTGTTTATTTGGCTGAACACTCCAAAGCATGCTCGTCCATGCCACGAACACATACAGACAAACCAAAATCTACTTTAGTGTGTCTGTTCAGCATAGTACAGCAAACTATCCAATAAACATGAAACTCAAAATTCATATGAAATGAAACAAGGGGATGATTTCACAATTTTTTTTGTTTTTTTTGTGGCAGTTTTTAAACCAAGTGTAACTATATCACTCTTGTTATGCATGTCATTGTCGAGGAGTGATTTTGCCAATTTTCAAGGTCACTCTAGACCTAGTCCATGTTTCAAAATCAACGCCTGTCTGCTGATATAGGGTAATGACGTGATGGAGACATGTTCATCAGGTCATTCACCTTCATCATACCCTCTGCTTATGTGCAAGTGGCACACAGTACACCAGTTTATAGCTGCCCCTATCAACAGGGAAAAAGTAGCACATTGAACGCACACCACGGCGCACCCTGGGCAGATCAGCAGCCACACGATGAGTGATACCACGGGGAGACGACAGAGATTATCAAGCCATTCCTTTCTCCCCCCACCACGGCATCACAAGACTGGGATGATTCAACCACCACGATTCAAACGAGGCATCATCGGGACGACCCTACACATGACATGGGTGCTGGCCAACCTCAAACAAAAAGAATGCGTCATCTCCATAATGACATGGAAGAAATTGGATGAGAGTCATTGTGTAATGTGTAGATGAGCCATGTTTATTAAAATGAACTACTTTGATACAGATTTACTTTAATTTAGATGACCAACAATATGACAAGATTGGCAAGAAGAATGACAAAGGTTGAGGAGGGGAAGACAAGGACAAATAAGGGAAAACACAACTGACGATAAAATATGAAATAAAAAACAAAAGCACAAAACAAATACAATCTGCAACATTTAATTGAAACAGGGCATTATTTAGCATATGCACACCATTCATTTTCATCTCTTGCACATATGGGGTGGGGGGAAGGGTCATCTGCCATTTCTGGCTCAAAAGGCAGAGATTACTTGGGAGTCGACAGACTGGTTTACATGTACAACTGTATGATTATATTCAAATTTCTTGATACCACATCAGCTAAACCACAGGATGTTTCTAGTAAACCAGGTAGGTTGGCCTAAGGTTTGCCTGCCATAACAGTAACTTGTAGATTCCAAGTATTCAACCAAATTCAATAAGAACAGATAAGTATCCAACAGTTCATTACCAGGCCAGGAAAAGAGGTGGGGGGGGGGGGGGAAACATCTAGAAATTTGAATATATCAATAAAGGATGATTTCACCTACAAATTTTGTCACAGTTTTTATTTCTTCCACTAAGATAAAAAAAAATCAGATTCAGAAAATGTTCGCGAATGTATTTGAGCTCACCTCCATCAATCTCTCAATCTTTTGCGCCTCTCCCGGAAGCAAGAAGGACATCTGGAACTTCCTCAGCGCCTCATCTATGTTCATCCCTTTGAAGTCCATGGCCTCCACAAAACACCTGATGGTGAATAATTTATGGAAAATGGTTATACGATCCAAGTAAAAGAAAGATGATCCTAATATCACAAGGCAACATCAACTCCCAGGACTACACAGTGCCCTGGAAATGAAAACACTGTCAAGTGATAAGAACAGGCTACAAGCTTTAATAATCAGCTCATTTTTAGTCAAAATACAAGGGGGGGGGGGGGGAATACCCCATAGTCTAAACCAATGTGTGGTTCTGGTTACAAAGTTTATTTTGATAAAAGCTGCCTGAATGTATAAATTTTCTCATGGGATGATTACACATCAACCACACACACATACCCTGGTAATATGGGATTTGTGAGAAAAATAAAAGCAAAAAACTCAAACATTGCTGGGTCCATACTACTAGAAAGCTTTGAGAAAGAGTTAAGTAAATGTTAGTGCTACCGTAAAGAATTAAAGAAATAAAAATCACTTATTTCATCACTTTAATCACTGAGTAATTTTCATTAATGTATTATGTAATGTATTTTTTATAATTATAAAATCTTATGGGAAATTTAGCAGGATTTTGGAAATGACTGCAACTACTGTAAAACCAGAAATTTTCGTGTGCATTTTAATTTTTGTGAATTTTGCGAGAGCCAAGATTCTAAAAAATTAAAATGCTTGCAAAAGTTTTTGTGTACTCTATGTGAACTGAATGCCAGTGGCAAATTCGTGAAAATTCTGTACCGCGAGAGAGGCTGTCGGCTCCAATTCATGTAAATTTCATGCTGTGAATATTTCTCGCTTTACAGTACTCTGTACAGGCTCGAACTAATCTCCCAAGGATTTCACTGAAGTCTTTGTCTACTGTACCTTTCAGTGCAAATTTGAATGATTCCTCGAAATACACATTTAATCATGAGATGATGGACAATTAAGTTGCAGAATGAACTGCCACATAGCACTCTAAAACTTATTTTTATGCATGAAGCCACATAGTGTTCATGGCAATGAGCCAAAAAAAAAAAAAAAA
Organism: Diadema setosum; assembly: GCF_964275005.1. Classification (NCBI taxonomy): domain Eukaryota; kingdom Metazoa; phylum Echinodermata; class Echinoidea; order Diadematoida; family Diadematidae; genus Diadema; species Diadema setosum. The sequence goes on along the minus strand of NC_092686.1, from coordinate 24,199,029 downwards.
AAAATATATATATATATATATATATATACATCTTCAGCCACAGGTAAAAAGTGTATTCCCTTTCCATTATAGAAGCTGTTTAGATTAGAAAACATGCAATGGTTGGCTTGCTGCTGGGTTACCTTTTGATACGACTGTAAAATTTTGACACATGTTGCACCTAAAAAATAAGCGATTATATGCAGGGTGCGGCTACGATTGTTGATCATCAATCACCAGCTTTTGACAGCAGCAGAGAGTGTGACAGTAATCTCTGAACCACTTGTATTCCTACATGTAGTCCCATGCATAGGAAAACATGTTGCGCACAGATGGACAAACTGTGACAGATGTCAGCCACAGGAAAGCCTGTGGCCATGACCTCGCCCGTTCCTCAGTGTGATGGCACAGCTGCACTCACAGGCAGCTTTTAGTGCTAAAAGGCCGTGGGAGAATTGGCACTTGGACCAGGGCAAGGGGGAAGTCTGCTTCGATCTGTTTACGGGCTACAAATACACACTTCTCCCACAAATCAAATCTCATCATAACGGCGCTGCCAGACCAAAGTCGCAATGAAGAATGGGCAGGAAATTTGCACAGCATGCAGTTTCATGTGGTTGCTTCATGGGGCACTGTGTGTAATTTGCAGACTACGTACAAGGCAAGATGTTGAATAATTATGAACGGCAATGATGTCATGCTGTGCTCAAGCAATACGGCTTACATCACTGGCAATAGGGATATGAAAGCGTTAACAATTTAGGTATTATGTCTAAATGAGTCAAGCTTTACCCTGCTTTCTTGAAAGGTCTGTAATCATTCACTTAGCAATAGTATGATCTGACAGAAAGTACTGTCATTTGCATATATTTCATTGTGCATAAATAGTACAACCGTAATAGTACAGCCTAAATGCGTTTTATAAACAGTTGCATTTATATCGCCCAAAAATGCCCCACAATGCCCCAAAATGCGCAAAAATGCCTGATTCTGCCTCAGAAAATTTTTGGATAAACCCACCCTTTATAGAAACATCACTTTGCAATGCAATTTAAGGGCTATTTTGAAATGCATTTGAGACCACAAAACACCTTTCTGAGAATTATTAAACGCAATGCTATTTTGAAACATGTTTATATCTCCGAGCTGCCAAGGTCACCTTCCATACAGTATGCAACCTGCAGGTTATGATACGGGCCTCAGTTTACCTCTGCTTCTCGGGTCGAAATGCGCAAAGCAGCTGCACAGTGACAACAGTCGTATCACAATTTGATGATGGGTAGATAAACGCAGCACCCCAAGAATCGCGTCTCTAACAACAATTGCAAACACCATTCCAAACACGTTTTTTGAAACGTGATTCGCTCTCTCAAGTTAGATAAACGCAGCCAAAATCAAACAAAAATATATCCTCAGCTCCAGGCACAAAAGGAAATCAAATTCAGCTGATTACAAAGCCTATTATACAATATGCGTGGCTAACAGGAAGAAAGTTTGCTCCTTTTGTGTCTTTATCTCTGCAGTTACATAACTGTTGAACTGTAATGTTTCCTAAATTATAGCCCTTTTTACACTTGTGTTTCTTAACCCCGTACTTTCTCTGACCCAGGGACTATCGTTAGTCCCGTACCAATTTTTTCAGCTTTTTACACTCGCCAATAAATCCCGCACTAAGCTCTTGTCCTGGGCTAAGGAGAAAATTGACCTTTTTACACTCGTATTTCTTAGTCTTGTACTTTCCAAACCACATGAATATTCATGATTACGCTGTGCACTGTACAAGTACACGCACGCACTGGCAGCACTTGATTACCTCGTTTCTGATTGGTCAGTGGGGGGTCGGACTTCGTCTCTGTCGCTTAGCCCCGGATTATTTTTTCGTTCTGTTTTGCACTCGCTTGCTTGGCACCGCAATTGCGGTGCTAACCCTGCTATTTTGCAGGGCCAGATAGTACGGGATTATCGGTGGGGCTAGCCCACTTTGGCAAAAACAAGTGTAAACAGAAAGTGGGCTAAGGAAAGTCCGGTACCAACGGTGGGGTTAAGGCCCCCCCTTAGCACCACCGTTGGTACGGGACTAAGCAAAAATTTGCAAGTGTAAAAAGCCCTTATATGTACCAAAACGTGTGCTGTGTGCATCTGACCGCATAACCTTCGGGTACATCGGCAGTTTTGCTAGAACCGTAACAAAGAAGCTAGTGACATACAGTTGTGGTGGAAATAAAGTGAGGGCGACAAGACAGGGTACATGGAATGTTGTCTACAACAGATCACAGCGTTATGTCCAAAATGCTTGTAGGGTCATCTCTTCATTCGAGGACAGACGGTGAATTCGAGATAAGAGAGTCCGAGGTCAGGTGACCATGCCACACACGATGGATGCTTGCTTTATGGCATGTGACTCAAAATGGTGCCCAATGTAGCCAGCCCGTGTTTAGATATAGACCTCTAACACCTCTAAATAATTCTCCTTTGGCACATGTGTAAGATATTTCAATTTCAATTTATTATATATATATATATATAAAACTAATAAAACTAAATTTTGTGAACAAAGTAAACTAAATTTTCATTTATCATACAAATAAAACTAAATTTTGTAAACTAAGTAAAGTAAATTTCCATTTTGTATATATAAAACTAGTATACACAAATGATTCAATGTCTTCTGAGTCTCATATCCAAGGAGACAGACTAACTTCTTACACTTTAGTTCTGGTACTTGCATGTTTTTTTTTTTGTTTTTTTTTCCTGCTCAAAAGTTGAATGAGATGCCCTCAAAGGAAATCAATGCTTTTACCACACAGAAATTCCAGTCTACCTGGGTACAAAAAACGAAGAAGAACAAAATGATGTAGATTTTGTAAAGTAATTTATCCTCATCAACCACAGCTGATTAGATCTGACATTACTATTGCTTTTTGTACTGCTCATATTGTATTAATATTCCCTCGAACTTCTTTCCGCAACTTTTCGTACAACTGAGCAGTGTCTGGCATGCACGGTTAGAATGCAATTTATTAGCCCACAAACAAAACTCTGGGCAACGTGATTTCCAGTAAGTTTAGTCCTTTGATTATTCCAAGCCATCTTTCCTGTCTGTTTCATCCCTAGCAGGGACTTTCCTCTATCCTACTTCCCCCTGCCCCCCCCCCCCCATCAATGCCTAAAATGATGAGTCATTGGAGTGGATAGACCCCCCCCCCCCCCCTCTCCATGCACACCGGAAGAGTTTGTATTTCCTACACGCAATCAATCTACCTCCAAACTTCCTGCTTGGACCTTATGCACGTTCACACCGCCTCTACAAGTACCAGAGATAAGCTATACATAACACACTCTTATGATTACTGGTGAGACCATTTGAAATGTTGAGTTCAGATTTTTTAGCACCTAAAATGTCGTATACATTTCTGCCATATCCTGCTTTCTATATCTTGAATGAAAGCTTTCGATGGAAGTCCCGCTGAGTGGGTGAAGTGAGATATTTCAAAGCAAATTCAGAGAAATTCATACCAAGAGACAGAGAAAAGTCGAGAGATTGTTTGTAAGATTGTTGCTATTCACAACATGCAATGGAATATCACGGCTGTATCATTTCTCATACATTCGGTTCTCCCGCAGGAATACAAAAGGGAGAAAAATAAACATCCTCTGCAGTCAAAGTACTATACACCAGGAAGCCTTCTCAGATGTAAAATCTCCTTCACTATATGGTGGTCTTTAAATAAAAATACCAACTTAACATCACAATGACGCCACATACGACATCACGCTTCTATTTATAAATAATCATGTGTTTCCAGTTCTATGATGAGATAGAGTATAAACATCTGTTTTGAAAAAGAACTTAAAAAAAAAAAAGAAGAAATCTTACTCATTATTCCGATGTCTTGCGTTTCCATTTTGGTGTGATTATTCACTAATTCCCTCAGACAACCTGTTTGTTGTAACTACGTCAGTGGCATGATGAGGAGGCTGAGGTTTAACGTCCTACTCACACTACGCTGCCTTAGACACCAATAAAGTCTGTTATCGTACACATCCCTTAGTAAGACTTCACTTTTGCTTGTACCCGTATTCTGATGTGTCTGTGTGTGCATGTGTTATTTCTTTGTTATGTTTTGTTTTGTTCTTTATGGCTAGTTTTACCCATACTGGATTTTTTATTTTTTTTTATTTTATTTTTTTTAAATGGGACTTGCGTGGACTGCATCTTTCACCATTTATGAACAAATTTCAAAAGATTTCTCCCCAAATACATGCCTTCTATTATTAATAGCTGCCTCGGACTCACACCTTACTCAATGCTCCCTCAAAACCTGTGTTCAAACCTTCATTGGATTACTTCACACAAAACTGAGGATATTGAGAGATATCAGACTGTTGTTTGTTTGTTTGTTTTTCCTCTTAAAGGTCTACATGAAGGGACAGGGAGGTGTCTTTGACCTTTAATGACATTTGCATATATGCATGATAGTGTTAACTTTGGAAGTACAGTATATTGGTACTTTTGTATTCTCAAAACAACTATGACATACACAAAATGTTGCTTCCTTTCGCCAGAACCAACAATTTTCCATCATACTAGTGCTAAAAGGGTTATGCCAATGTGATCCTGTCTCAAGATAAATATGTGAAATGACCAAACCTACAAATCACTTAATTTCATTGCTTTTCGCACCTCCTCAGCCTCCTTGAGTCTTCCATTGGTTCTGTCCGAGTGTAAAGCAACCAGCAGTTGTAATCTCACGGTAGAAAAGAAGATTCCGGTCACAAGACGGCAAAGTGTATCACTGAATCCCTTGTGTTTTTCAGTTTTGGTAATAGATATTTTTAGGACACTGGGCCAAGTAGATAATGTGTTGTGCTGTTTTACTTTGCTTTTTTGCATCAGTCTTTATGTTTGTAGCTCTGGGGAGGAGTGGGTTTCCTCCAGTAGGATTGTATGTCACCACAGGACCCATGACAAAGGAAACGATTTAGGGGAATTTTGGTATCTCTCTACCCACTGATTTCCCAAGTCATTTTCTTGATCCCGGGCAGACTTATCAAAAATTGGAACAACAGGTTGGCACCGATCCACTTCTGGACTTGAGTGTGATTTCACCCATTTTCCATTTCTTCTTTTCTTTTCTTTCCTTTTTTTTTTTGGGGGGGGGGGTTGTTGTTGTTGTAAATGGGTGTGATCACTGGTGTTTAGTTTCACAATTGGCCAAGCATCGCTTTGATTTCATTTTGTTAACAAACAGAATGACTCACTGGAATAAGAAGTGAATTATGTCTGAAGGTCGCATATGATGCTTCAATTTCAAAGTGATATAGCATACATAATTTAGTCAACAATGAGCTTCTGATACTGATTCAAGGATTATAAAGTTGTGTGGTTTCACTCCAAAATTGTACTATGCCATAAAGGCAACTCCTTTTGCTTTTGTGTAATTAAACTTATATGTTTGTTTGTTTGTTTTTAAACCTCATTGGTGCATCACAAAATTATCAATAAAGAATTAGCATTTTTTTCCCCCATGGCTACTGGCAGTATTTCCTTCTGAGGGGCCTCACAAGTCCTGCCAACTTCTGGCCAGCACTAATTCGGCATCAGGCACGGTTTCAAGTGAAATTGGAGGAAACCTCTGCGTATCCAAAAGTGAGCTGTATCCTTCAGCACACATAACACACACATTAAAACACATACAGTGATAAAATGCGAGCTCTATAGCTCAGTGAATGGCATGTTCCTTGCCTGCATTAATGCTGTGCTCTGCTAAATTAGCTCATGATTTGTTCAAATATTTCTTATCATTAGTACTTGACACTCCCCCCTCTTGATATTGCTGTATGGAGAATTTGTTTCATTTGGCACGATGTGCCCCAAATATCCTGTTTGGCAACTAGGCTCTCAGTGGGTGATATGGGCTCTCTCTTCTTGCCAGTGGGCGGCATTGATTCTTTTTTTTTCCATACTTCATCACTTTTTAATCAATTAGAAAACTTACTTACAAAATTCTATTTGGAGAATGATGTCTTCAACATATTCCCAGTTTCAAAAGGAACTAACGATGATGAAAAGAAAGGCATTCTTGTGTACAGTAGACTTCTATGTGTTTCTACAAGATGAGTTGTCATAATGTGATACATATAACTCCTGACCCTGAAAATGAACATTTATCCTATGATGGGGCCTACAAAAAGATCTTTTTATGAAGGGAAAACAAAAATGTATGCTAAAATGGAGGAAATATGTTCACAGGGAGGAGAAGAGGGATAAAATAGGGAAATATGGTAATAATAACAACTGGCCATCACTACATTTAATTTACAGGAATTACAATACCGTAAAACTAAAAACATTGGTGGCATGAAACTTTCGCGAATTTCAGCCGACGGCCTGTTTTGTGGCACGAAACTTTCGCAAATTGGCGACTGGCATTTGATGCATTGTGCAGACAAAAAAAAAAAATAAAAATTGTGTGCATTTTACTTTCATGAATCTGGGCTCCTCGCTAGGTTTGCCAAAGTTTCATGGACATGAAAATTTATGTCTTATATACTCACTCTAGCACCATCATGTTGAATGCCTTCTGAAGGTTGCCCAAGTACTCGCCAATCTTCTGCTTGCTGAAGCCCGTTCGCTTGAGGAGGAAGCGGGCCACGTCCTGCGGTGAATTCTCAATGAACCGGTTCTCGATCAAGAACTTGATGCCTTTCTCTGGTTTCCTGTTGTTTGTGGAAATAACGGGGGGAAATGCAAATGAGGAGGAATTCGGTGAAAGGTGGAAAGATGGAAGACGGGATTAAATTGCTTCAACACATGAGGGTAATTACAATGTTTTTAAAAATTAACAGAATTGTTCATCAGAGTAACGATAATGATAAATACAGCCCTGCTATGTCTGAAGCCAGCCACAGTGATACTGCTTTGATCATAATTTTACAATTTTTGTACGAGAAAACATTACTCCATAGACATTCATAGACTGGTAGAAGCTGTTAATATTGTTTAAATACTTACCACATCAACCTCTCCCAAGAAGGCTATAACTGTGCTCAAAACAATATCGTTGTGGTTACCCATTAACTGGGTATGCTAACTTGCAATATTTCAACTAATGAGATGTCAAAAAACCCTTAACCCGTCGGAGACTGTAGTCCCAAGTATACAAGGGCAGGTGTCTGTGGAAAATGCATGTTTTAGCATACCAAAATGAAAGTTCGAATAAAAGACACTGTGCTATTGCAGTCCTCTGAGACTTAAAAACATACAAATCAATCATATTAACTTTAGGAAATAAAGAATTAAGAAGTCATTTCATCACAAATATCACTTTTAAATGATTTCAAAAATTAAGGGAAAATTGATGATACAGCACCTGATATCTGTTCAGATACAGTCTACAGACATGAATATTAATCTTTACATCTGTGCAAACATATATCAATCAAATGTGACTCTATCTGTAATTGATAAGACAAGGAGGTAAAAACATGCTTCTTCTTTCATGTCTACAAACATTCAGTAGTCCTCATACATTCTTGACAAGCAACAAATACTAGCCCTACAAGCCCAAGAAGACTTTTAAAAACTCACAGGAGTGTCATCCCTTTGATATCCTGACAGTATAGTATTTTATTCCTTCTATGACTACAATCAATGAATAGAAGAATTATGCATAAAAGAGGCAAGTCTGCTTTCCATTGCTAAACATGGATACATATTTATTATATCTCATGCTGATCTCATGTTCACACATTATGATATGAAACTATGGTTTTGTAAAGTGTTATGCTACTAATCGGTCAAACTTCCTTGTTCTAATACCCTAATGAACCATAAACAACTACAATGCAGATGTTAAGAATCCAGAACAACTATTCTGAAGGATGCATTGCTGCCACTGCTGGAATACAATCTGTCTTGAGCAGTTTCTCTACTTTGTCATGAATAATTCGGCAACCAATATTGTTGTTGGCAGCCCAGGAACTAGACATCTGAAATGTGGTTAACAAGGCTTTCACAATCACTGATTTAAAAAAAAAAAAAGTACACCTAACCTGGTAGGTTTATTGCAGGAGTTCTCCCTTGATCATCTCACATTATCAGAGATTGCCTATGACCACCCCCCTCACAGTAAAGTGATCTTGGAATGACTAATTAGCCAACAAAATGTTCTTTGATATCCATTCATATTTTATCTGACCGATCACTGGCAAAAACCTCCAAGTGATAGAAATGAATCATGTTAACCACGACACGAAACTGGCCTAAGCTATTATAGCAAAAGAGATTGGTCTTGGATGTGGAATCTGGCTAGATAAGCAAGATCTCATGCAAGATTACTTTCACTGTCGCAGCTCTTTTTTCTTTTCTTTTTTTTTGTGGAAAACATTCATTTCTGAGACCATTACTCAGGGAAAAATGTAGTGTATGGGCGTGTACAGTAAGTGTGTGGGGAGTGTTAAATGTTTGTGTCATGATGAAATTCAGTATTTGAATGGAGTTTGTCTTTTAATAGTGATGTCACTTAATGCGTTCAGCTGTACTTGAGATGCTACGAAAAGATTGGAAGGTGGGGCTTTACTTTCATTTACAGTTTACAGCTAATGCTAATCATTTCTGAAAGATACTCCCTAATTTATTGATTTATGTTTCAACATCATCTGTTAATCTGAAGGGAATACAATTCATAGTGTAGCTTGAGACTCCCTCTGTAACCATAAATATGCTACACATTCAAACAGGCCTATGGTGTGCAGGTTGAAATTCAATCACATAGATTGACTCTTTTTTCATTCATTATATCATGAAGTCACTGTAATGTTTATAGACAATTTTTAGAGAATACTTACAACAGTTGTCACCAATAATACCCAAAGATACTGTTAGCAAAAATTTTATAATGTGGCACCCTATGCAATCTCAAGTAAACTTTGGTGAAATATGGTATACACAATGCCTTACAGATTAATTTTGTTTTTAATTGTCTAGCACTTTAAACATTTAAAGCTTGGCAATCATCTATTGTAAATCCTAGCCAATGCACAACTAGAAAAACTTGGGGGACCTTCTCATAAATGTAAACTAGCGACATATAATTGCTTCAGTATCAATGGTCTACATCTATAGCACAAGGCCTTCATTTCTCGAGGCATGCGTTAATTACACTCTGTAGAAAGAGCCAGAGAACATATATTATTGCGGCACTGCGCTGACATCGGATACTGCGTTCACTTGCCAGCTATGCCAAAGGGGAAGTGCTTGTGAATGTTGGCAGGATATCACGGTTGCTATGCGTGTCCATCCCTGTGATTGCGGAAGTGAATATTCTCCCCTCTTCCATCCCCTACCCTCCTCCGCACGCAGGTAGACCAATTCTTACTTACCAAATTGTTTGAAAGTGTGTGGCTTTTTAATTTGATTTCGTTTTCATTTCTGTTTTTCAACTTAATCATCCAACCCTAGTCTGCCCTCGTCTGGTTATTTGTTTAGACATATTTTTGCCTCATCTCAAATAACAACAAAGTCTCCAAAATCAAGAGGCTGTAGTGTAGGGGCAAAAGCCAAACAAACAAACAAACCAAAATTTAGAGATATCCCTTTGAGTTCCATAGTGCAGCTGCAGTACACAACTTTAGAATCTGATTTGCAATATGTCACCCCAGTGCATTGTAGCAACTTATTTCAGCACTGCTAGAAGTTAGATGATATAGTGAACTTGTCCTTGAATTATGCGAGAAAAAGTGAAAATATTTTGAATTTTCTTTATATTTTCTCTACATCATTTGACACATATCGTTCGACATATGAGACATCATAAGCTGTAGCAGTTTTCTCATCAAGCAATGGCGGCACTGAAACTTCAAACATTCATAACTTTTGCATGGATTGTCCAATTTTCCTTAAAAACTTTCACTGATGTGTTATACTAATATTGCTGCATTCTCTCAATCCACGTGTATATTAAGGTCAACTTGTCCTTTAAGGGCATAATTTACCATTTGCAGATGAAACAAAAACCCAGCATTAGAGCTTTAAAATAGTTATAAAATGTGAGCTAGGGATAGAAACAGCCACTGCAAAAAGTTGAATCTGTATAATCGGTGTTAAGTATTGTTAAATACACAAAATGTGAACAATAGTTATGATAAAAATGTTTCGGGACTAAACCGTTTACAGTTATGGTTTACTGAGAAAAATACTGATATCTCCTTATATTTTATGCTTTATTGTCAAAATTGTATATGGTAGGATGTTTTTTGGTACAACAGACCTACACATATGCATCAAATGTGATACATGGTGTATCTCGAACATTTTTTAAATCACTGCTCCCAAAGGTAAACAAGACCTTTAACTCATTATGTGCCATGTTCAAACGCCCTACTCAGTCGATGGCGTGCCAAGTTCGCATATTTTTCTCAAACACACAAACCTGGCAAAACCGATCGATAGATTCGCCAAACACCACAATACAAAGAAAGCTTTACTTGCGATTTACTTCCTCACACAGGTATCGTGCATTGTGTGGTGATTGAATATCAAACAGTGTCCCCTGTAGAATTTTCAAGTAAATTTGAAGTTTCTGTCACTGTTTTGTGTGTTAAAGTCATGCCAAAACAATACTGCAGCTTGTGGTCATTTGAAAGCAAAATTATCATAGACTTGTCATAAAATTTACATCAAAGCAATGCTTAGAATTTTCTCCACAACTTTGCTAATTGCATGTCCAGCGTAACAAATATCTATAAACAGTTACATGGAAGCGAAAAACAGAATGTTCTCTCAATGCATGCCTGCATTGTAGTCTCAAGAATAATGTGGCACACAGGGGGTTTACACCATGGCACATGAAGAGTTAACAGGCTACCTTCCTTGTATGGTTAAAGCCACAGTAAAAGCCGCAGAATATGTCGCAAGTTTTATATGGTGTGGAATTAATCTCAGTTTTTACGAGCACTTGTTCTCTGCCGGACTAGACAGACTCTTATCTGATAAGACGTTTACTGCAGCATCGATAAGTCCGCTTTAATTAAGAAACTCCACCCTGGATCTCGGTACATTCCTAAGATATGATACTGCATGCAAAGATGTATTTAGTCAGCATTTTGAAGTTCTGCTTGGACTGACCATTGGCTTTTCCCTGTACTCTTGGTCTGTTGTGTATGCATCCACTGCAGGGGACATTTTACATGACGTCAAACTGATTTCCTGTACAATCGATCTCCTACGTTCAAGTTCTATGACAGTAACCCCGAGCATACCGAAGGTCCCTGAGTTCACGTATCTGGGTCGTGCAAATCCTTCAAACCTACTACGCCAAATATGACCTTGACTTTGTCCACAAAACAGGGACACTAACATGACGACAGCATTGGATATCTTCCTGAATACAAGGAAAGGAAAAAGTAATATACCACATTTATTCAATTTTCTTTTCCAGAGAGAAGTTGGGGGGGGGGGGGGGATTTGTTGCAATTCCTGGAATATGATTACAAAAACTATAATGAAAATGTTGAAATTAATATTTGAATGCAGGTGACTGCATAAATTCAAATCACATGGGAAGCAGCAACAAAGCAGCTGGCATGGATGTTCTCTGCTCTCTTTTTAGATGTTCGTCAAATCCTTATATAGAAGCAAGGATATCATCGCTAAGTCAGAAAGAAAAAAATAGGTCTTGTATCATGAATACCAATTTTCATCTTATGTAACTGAAACTGGGCTGGGCACCCAGCCAAGTGAAAAGTGCACTTTAGTTTGCTTCTCAGATTTCAAGCACCACAAAACATTTTAACCCATTTACGACCACTCCAGAATTTTATTGGGTGATAGAAAACTCTTTTGTCTTCAACTGGTTAATAAATGTCTGAAGAACTGAAACTCATCAACATTGAAAGATGGAAAAAAAAATGCTCGGGCAATGCTTCTTGAAAGTTAAAACCCTTGGTGAGGAAATAACGGTTTCTGTCTCGTGAAACCTACTGCACCAATTGATTTCTTTACAAATAGAATGTATGGCATTGACAAAGTTAAAGGGAAAGATTGGAATGCTTTAAGAGCCGCAAAAAACACTGTGAACATATTAGAAAGGAACAAACAAATTTGTTCTCAGTTTTGAAGTTTTGTTTTGTTTTGTTTTTTCCATTCACTGTGACACACTAGAAATCTTTGTGGGTTGATATGGTGTAAAATTTTCTTATCTGATAAAAGTGTATACATCATTACACCCTGGTCAATTCTTTAGTTTGTGTTTTGATTCACTAATTAATTGCGTTCATGACTCAAATGTGGTTTGCCGTATGAAAAAAATATACTTTCAATATCTATAATAATATCCCTATCACATCACAGATTGACAAACAACGTGCTTGTAGAAAATAAAATTTCATACATGTTCCTTTTGATATTTATGCGCTAGTACCTATCTAGCTGAATCTTCCTGAAAATGGCAGTCTTTGGATAATTTCTTGCAAATCTTTTGCAATTTTTGTTTACATGTGGAGGGGGTACAGGGAAATCCCACCACATTCAGAGTTTCATTTCCTGGTACTGATTAACGGATGTTGCCCACAGCTGTAACATCAATGAGGACATCAAACTTTCATTTTACACTGGGAAGAAAACACACACAAAAAATTAATTCTATCCTCCTCATTCCACACCCACCCCCCTCCCCAAAAAAAATAGACCAGATTTAAAAATGCAATTTTCCAGGATGGATCTATAGCACAGGTTTCATACTGGAAAAAAGCTCTCATGTTTGATATAGAACTGCATTTTAGGCACTTACAAAATCATGTACATCTCTCCATGGGGGTGGGGGAGGGAGGTAAGAAAGGAGGGAGAGAGATGGTTGCCATGACAACAAAGAACAGGTGAAAGACAGATGTTCCTCCCAAGCCTGTAACTATAGACCAATATGAGCATTGCAATGCATCTATGTCAACCCTCTTTGCTCCGCTGGTTTGGATGTTTTAAATTTCAGGTTTCACCGACGTTTCAGTGCAGGAAGCAAGCAAATGGGAATGTAACAAATAGGAAAACTAACGAATGTATTGAAATTCATGACAATTTTATATATCCCCTTTGTGCTTTCTCAATGCCTCTTCATCAAAATTTGTGTGCATAAATTATTGCTTTGTCAGACAGGCTTTGGGCAAGATTTCTTTAGTGGTAATGAACAACCTTTTTGTTACATACATGGTGGTGTGGAAAAATATGAAAAATGTCAGAAAATCAGTCTACTCCCAACAAAGGACATTGGATCTACTTTAGAGGATTTTCATTTAATAAGACCTCTTCAGAACAATGTATAGCTGATGTTTGCATGTGTAAATGTGTCTGCTAGAGGTTTTAACACATCATGCATTCACTCAGTGTGGCCGTTGCCACACTGCGCTCCTGCGCTCCTGCAGAGTGCTTGCTACATTTACTTTGTATAAATCATACCTGATTTCAACTAACTTCTTCAATTAAAATCAGCCAGTGAATAAAAAATGAGGCTAAATAGTATGCAATGCTTATTGAAAAAATAAAAACTACCAAACTACGAATTTTACAAGAAATCTTACAGTTGTTTACATCATGACTTTGTTGTGATAGTATCAGTCTCCTGTCGTATCCTAACAGCACATGACGTGACAGATTAAACTCAGTGGCTCACTTTAAATGATAATCATATGTACTATACTATCATAGACGAAGAAATATCTTCTTTTCTGATTTGTTTTTGTCATATGACAAAAAATGAAAGGAACCGATATCACATATTGTGAATGCACCACAGTACAGGGTTAACTGGCATAATACTTACTTGTTAAAAAGATTTATTCCAACCCTATATCTCCTTCTCCTGGACGGCGTCATTGGTATTGATAATGATGGAACAAGAGGTCTCTTTTCACATAATTCCTCTATTTCTCCAGGTAAAGTGTCATTGCTTTCCGATATACTTGAATCGTCCGGAAACGTGTACTTTGAAGACCCGCTACTCTCACTGCTCATGCTATCGCCAGTGTCCGAGCGCGACATTCTCACGGGCGTCGCTGACCCGTTCATGAGGGTCCCATTCCGTGTCGCTATCCGTGTGTCAGGGTTCTTTCGCTTCCAGACTGGGGAGTCCATGTGTCCCGTGCTGTTGGCTTTGGACATTTGCCGCTTGGCTGTGGAGGCTACATGCTGAGTCTTGCCCCCTGATCCTGAGTGGGAGCGAGACCTGAACTCCCCCTCCACATCTGATCCCTCCGAGTCCGTCGATGAGTGGACAAATTTCATGAGAGAGCCCTCTGGTGTTGCCAGGACAACGGCTGGGACGTCCGAGGCACTGCCCCGATCTATGTTAATCACCTCAAAACTCTCCCCACTGATTGTGGATGTGGTGGACAAACTGTCGTCTGCTCGAATGCTGGCCAGGCGGCGACCGCCCGGGATGTACTCCATGTTGATGTCACTCTGGCTGTCCGTGCCAGCGCTGCCGCTGCTGCTGACAGACTCTCGCTTCTTATCTGCACTGCCTTCCTGCCTAATACCACCACTCGCTGTGTGACTGACTCTCGGTGAAGTGGTCTCTAGTGCCGGATCAGTGCGGCTATTACCGACACGTTTCCTGTCTGCCGCTTCCTGCAGCTCAGTGTTTGAATCTGTCCTTGCAAAATGGCGGGAACTACTTTCTGCTCTCGCTTCCACATGTTTTGCCAGTGAAGACATGCGGCTTTTATCTGTAACATGATCTGCTGGCTTTCTGGACTCCCTTCCGCCTGCTGGCACTGACACCGGCACTTTGACTAGAGGGCTCTCTTTCTTTCCAGTCTTTCGATCGATTATAGGTGACATGACATCATTGCCTACTGATACAGTTTTCACTGGCCTGCTCATGACAGGGCTGTCGCTGCCCCTACCAGGGGTTGCATCTTTGGTTCCCGTCAGTACAAATCCACAGTGCACGCTGGAAGGCATCTCGCTTGCTTTGACCACCACTGGATTTGGGGTTGTTGGGGGGCTGGCCACGCCTCCCACAGTACTCCTTTGCACTCCTGAGGGGCTACTGCCAAGGATGGGGCTGCCCGACTCGTCCGGTATGCACACTTTCCTTGCCACTTGCTTCTCACTAGTGGTGATGATTTTGGTGATGGCCCGCCCGCCGGTTGGGGAGCCAATGGGGGATTTGGGGGAAGGCGGTAGGGAACCCCCTTTGCCAGATGTCTTCCACACCTCCTCAGACTGCACCCGTACAAAATCCTTCTGGGTGATGATGGTCTTCTCACTGCGGGGAGACTGTCCTGTCTCCTGCAGTTCGGAGGATGAATTGTGTCTCGTCATTGTCAGGGTAACCACCACTTTCTTGCCGCTCCCTTGCTCCTTAGCATCCTCCGCATTCCCACTGATTGCCTTCTCCTTGGGAGTCACTACCCCCTTGGGGAAGACATTATTGCTGTTGTTTCGGTGTCGTTCCACTGGTGTGGACGGGCGCACCATGGGCGATATACTACTGTCGTTGACCACTTGCTTTGCCTGGGATTCCAACTCCCTCTTTATACTTGTCAAGTCCTCGGGCCGCTCCTCCTCTAGCGTGTGCTCCAGCTTTCGCATTGCACCCTGAGTGTCGCGAGTAGCAGGAGATGATGTCTCCACGTCCTCTATAACCATCACTTTGGCACGGCTGCCGTGCTTGGAGTGGAATTCCTTGTGCTTGGCCGAGTAGTTCTTTAGATAGCTTGAGATGCGTGAGTCAGATCGTGTGCGTCGGAGGCGCTGGAATTCCTTCTGCAATTCATACTTGCGATAGGCCTGCTGAATTATCTGTGCTGCTTTCTGGGCTTTTGCACGGCCTCCATAGCGCTTCTCTAGCATCTCAACCTGCAAGTGAAGACAAAAGAATGACAAAAGGTCACTTGCCAATATCTGACGATGGCCACAGTCTATCGCCTCATCGGTTATTTTAGATTTGCATCAAGCCTGTCAATCAGCAACCTTAACTGACACACCCACATGAACAACTGTGCAAGTCAAATGCAATCGTGCTGCATACTTGTAACAAAAACAACAAAGTACATACCAGCTTTTGTCTAGATAGTCTGAGATTAAAAAAACTGTTCTCCCCTCAAAAAAAAAATATGCCAAATGACAAACGTGAACCTGCAAAGAGTGAGAGAGAAAGAGTAATCCGTTTGCAACACACCCTGACTACGTCCTATGTGACTGAGCAACTGAGAGCCGTGAGATATCCACACAATGTTTTTGTTTGTAGCCCACCTGTTTCCATCATCAGTGCTCGCACACTCCCTCCTAATTACACATGACACACCGCACAAACCGGCAGAGGGGAAGACAGAGACAGAGATAAAGAGATGGTCACATGACCCACATGTTCCACATGGTGGCGCACTGATCTTCTCCTTCCTGTGGAGAGTTAGGTATTTCAAAGCCACGCACTGTGAGCAAACATTGCAGCTATTCCCAAAATAAAGGACAGCGGACGATGTACGGCGCATGCCCATGTCACGGACCCCAATTACGTTATATGTTTAGTTTCTATAGAGCAGCCACACTCTTTGTGTACTGCATCTTAGAGCCCACTACACACACACACACACATACACACGCACACACACACACCAACCAAACACACAATGACGCGATGACACACTTGGACTTTGAACACGGTTTGACACCTTGCATAATCAGTTCAAGGATGTCATATGCATTTCAAAGAGTTACCAAAGGCACGAATAAGGATTATTTAAAGAAAGCCACCCATTTCTTGCCGGTATCATCATTCATCCCATTCCCGCTGACCTCATAATTCATTTGCGCTTCTTTCATATCGAATGTCATAACTTTGAACGCAACCCATATTCTGAGAACTTGGCTTCAACATCCAAGAAACTTACTCAAGTGCTATACAAATAGAGAGCTCAGTCACCTGGACATAACGTGAGCAAAAACTAAAGACATCTGAAGTGAAGACAAATCCAGAAATCGAAAGAAAAAACGTACACACATACATGTGCAAACACAAGTGTAGATTTCAATAATCAGAAATACTGTCACCCCACAAATAAACCTAAATAAATATCTTAACCATGACAAATCAGAGGAAAAATTTGCTTGTAGTCTGATTCTGTCCTAATGAATGACTTTGCACATCTTTGTGCATATTTGACGAATGCTCAGATGTTTTCCATTCATCCACAGGTTCACAACATCTTTCCGGCAGACTTTGTAACAGGTAAAGTATCTAATTTGGTAATCAAAACAAGATGGATCTTTGTACCCCAACCACTTTATCTACCTGTGCACATCAATTAATCAAGTAAAACTCTCTTAGGAAGTGCTAGAACTGCTCAATTTGACATAAACTATGAACCACAGACTGGATACCCACATTGCATAACCAGGTGCATATGATATATTCTACTTCTAATAAGAATATGAACTCTTTCTATTTAGGGACAACTACTACTCATGGGTTACATGTTTCTGACCTTAAAACATGATCACACTTTCAGATGTGTAAGAATAACAGCCAATGCATAGTTTGGAAAAGCCAGCTTGATTAGAAAGAGAAAACAGCATGTAAAGCTTTGCCTCCCCCTTTTTTGGTAAAGCACTAAAAAGGCAAGTTCAGAGAAAGAGAGCATACAAGGTTTAGAAAATAGCACTTCATCAACAAAACTTTTGATAGGTACATTACAACTGTCCGAGTTTGATAATTTCTTATTCTCTAGAAAGAAATGCGGACCTTCTAACTATTGCAACAAGTTTCATGTATCCCATTATAATTGATTTCGGCATTTTGAAACTTTATCAGCATGAGGTTAGGTATGTGCATTATTAAAAGACCGCATCTCACCTGCTTTTGCTGGAGGTCAGGTGACAGTTCATAGGAATTGGCAAGGACACGGGACTGTTTGATGAGACGCTCCTCCTCCCTCCGCTGCTTGATGGACTTCTCCCGCCGAAGAGAGACCCGGTTCCGCGGGCTTGGCGAGAGATCCCAGCGTATCTTCGATGGTTTGTCCTGCGACGTACCCGACAGGTGAGACGTGGGAGAGTCGACCGCGATTGAGACGGCGCGGCTGATGCGCGTGTGAGGTGTGCTGGACTGTCTCCGGATGGCCTGCTCAGGACTGGTTATAGTGGCCTGAGTGGACAGTTTCCGGGTTGCAGAGCCATGCTGGGGGGAATCGGTGGATGCGGATGGGGTGTGCGAGTTGTCAGTCTGGATGGCGATCGTGCGTGTCACAGGCTTGGGCTTCTTCTTTGGGACGGGACGTGGACTCGCGCGGACCGAGACGTCTGGCTTGGGTGAAGTCAAGGAATCTTGCTTTGGCGTGGGCGTGGGTGTTGGCGTTGGAGTAGTATTCCTCTTCAGCGACTGAGGTGTGGCTGGCTTCTGTGCAATAGCTGGCTTCTTGGGTGTGGAAGGTGTGCGAGGGGTCTGCGGGGTGGTGGGTGTGTCCCTCTGGGCTGGACTAGCCTCTGCTGCACCGGTGGTCTTTGGTGTGTTGGCGTTGGGATCCTTCCCGCCCGATGGCAAGCTAGAGGGCTGTTGTGGTGGGGACTCACTGTATTGGAGAACAAGGGGAGAAACAAGTTTCAAAGTCAGTTGACATCACATAAGTTAATACAGCTCCATCAGGAAAAGGTTACTTTTTTTTTCAAGCCCATGGCCTCCTACATAACAAAAATCCTCAACATTCTGAAAATGATCAGTTAGCAACAGTGTGTCAAGCCAACCAACATAGCAAACACTGTTTAACTCACAGAGTACAATCGGGCAAATAATCCTTCAAGACATAAAATTACTACTTTCTTAATCGTACGATGCATACATGGATCTCGGAAGTTGCGTTCCCAGCATGCAACAACAAAATCTGTCTACGCTGCCGACAGCGACAGCCAGGACACATTCCCACCGCAAGAAGGATGGTGTACCCAATGTATCCCTGGGAGGCCGGGCTCTCCAATCTCAGCCTTGTCATGAAGCTGTGAGCGAGCTCATGTATCACATCCCTTCAATATCCTCTCCCCTGAAGAGAAGCACAAAACTCCCCAATCTTCGTTCTCGTTTCAACCCCCCCCCCACTAACACAGAGCTCAAATACAGTGGTTACCATGGGAACAGCCACCATGGCTGCATCGTCTGACGCACATTAGGTACTTGCCCCCCTCTCTATGTTCGTCAAGAAGACAAACAAGGCATCCCACTCGGTGGGGTTAATGGTAATTAATCACCGATTCATCAGCCCCTGGTCAGAAACGAAGCTTTCAAGATTTTCTCTTGCAGGCCATAAGACCAACTCCAAGCAGTGTTTGTATGTTTGCCACTTTATATACATATTACGTAAACAACTTTGCAAAAGAGTGTCTTCAATATCCTAAGAGCATCTCTCCAGATTCCTTGTAAATCAAAATGTTATCACTAATGGTAGAGTGTTTCTGATTCTACCATCACTTCAACAGATGGTGGGAGTGCCAGTGTAGTGCCATTCCTCAAGAATGGCCCGGCAGATAATGTTGTCCTCACTTGCACAAACAAAATTCTTTCTGATAATAATACTCACTTAATTTCCTCTCATCCATTCATAAAAATGCACTTCTCCCACACATCCATACAAAGCTATGTAAATACACACACACACACACACACACACGCATACACATATACACAAATATGATATACATATGACGGCATGCAAACATAGCATCTCGCTGCACAGTGTACAGGTCACGTTCAGGTATTCATGAGTATTTACACTTAGAGCAATGTTTACACATCAACACACATGTACGTCACAGTTCACCGATTCTGGGCTGGACCACTGAATGCCCGTCTAACGTCATCATGAAAGGGAAATGGGTGTTCATTGTGGACCGATGTGACGTAGCACACAAAATCAACAGGAAAGTCATACCGGTGGGAAAGAACTACAACTCCATTTGTGTAACTCTGGGAATTTCAATTGAGTACAAAATCCATATGACAGCCCATATAAGGGCCTATATTTATAGTAACATACTAAAAGATATTTTAAAACCATTTGATGAGGGAATCTCCTAGAAAGAATGGGACTTGACTGAGAAAATAACTCCACACATATTCAAGTAGTAGCAGATTGTGCTGGCACAATGCTGGCACAAGGACCTTTGAAGGATTCTCCTAAAATAAAATTTACTCTATGTAGACGGGGTTGTCAATGTCAAACACGATCTATGATTCATTGCAATCTTAAAAAGTTATGATCATTAGCTGGACCAGATGCCTTGAGCTGATCCTTTCAGGCTAACCTGAATCCCTTCTAGCAGTCTCATGTTTTCAAACACCACTGCTTGATTCTGGTGTTTTTGTTTGTTTTCTCGTTATTACTGGGTCACATTCTCTCAAACAGGTCAAGCTTTCATGTACGAAAAAAAAAAAGAAGAAAAAATACAGCCTTCCCTACGACTTATGCACAGATAGTGATTTGGAATTAAAGCATTATCTGGCTCACAGCAGAAATGAAATGTAGGCTTTAAATGATAGTTCTATGTAGAACAAACACTCACATTTGTATCACACACACACAAATACAGCACTAGATTTCTTGACAATCAAATAAAAGACTGCAGCACTATTCTGCACCATCTGACAACTATAGTCCTGTAAAGTCACATGTCTGAAACACAGAGCAGGGATATCAAGTGATGATAGTGTGGCTATTTGGGATCATGAATTATTCATGAGGACTAACAGAAGACATGACTCTTTATCATTAGCAGAGGTTTTTTTTTTTTTTTTTTTTTTTTCCTACACAGTCTCAATGACATCACAATCAATTGCCTTGGCCACTCTGGATATGGATACCTGCTGACCGTGTTTGTTTACATGGCCATATCTCAGTAAATATTTACTCTTCTGATGAACTATCTGCATGGTATGCCTACAATGCAGAATACTTGGCTAATGAGAGAGAAATGTGTGTGATGCAAGAGATATGCATCCATGCAGGCATGTGTGTATAAAAGAGAGGGGAGGGGGATAGATAGAGCAATACAGAGACTGGAAATAGAAGTAGAGAGATATACCACAAAATATATAATGTTGATTTAAAAAAGAAATGGATAGAGAATTAGTGCTTGGGCAATAAAATGCCCTTTGCCACTGCATTAATACCATCACATGAACTTTTATCTTTTGAAATAATGAAATGTGATGGTATTTCACATTAGTAATAGAAGACCCTGGATGGGTAATATCCTCATAAAATGTCAGCAAGCAGTAACAAAAGGAATAAAGAGAATGCAGTAGATAGGCAGATACAATGTAGACTTCAGTAGATTTATGTCCACCACTTGACAGGTACAATACTTCTGGGCAGAAGGAGATTTGAACCTGGCTTGTACTTTTGTTTGTATCTCAACACGCTCGTTTCTCCCCCAATCTGGTCCCACTGTGGCAATAATAACACATGTTCTGATCAAGCTGTGAGCCTTTTGATATACACGGAATGCCTGCCTGTGTAACAAATGAACATGGGCAGGAACAGTTTCAATCCCTACAAGCACATGGACCTCATATATGTGATTTTATTACAGATATAAAACTTGGTTGGCACTCTTGGTCCCTTCATGGGGTAGTATTCTAGTGACACAGTATTGTATGTCCTCGCTAAGCCTAGTGTCTGAGCACTATCTGGATGAGAATGTCTTTCATTTATGAACTACTCCTATTTCAATTTCATCTCGAGGCTCGGTACAGTGCACTTCTGGCGGAGATTGACACCATGAAAAGTATAAAGGCACACTATTGTTCCTGAGTGCTTGACAGACAGCAGCAAAGTGTTGTTCCAGGATATTCCACTAAAATGAGAACAAAATATATGCATTATAGTCAAGAAAAGAAGACCAAAAAAAAAAAAAATGTGACAGCAACTTGCACATGCACCTCCAGGATGGTTCAACCTAATTATAACCCAATCAGCTGACTTCCTTGGAATTACTCGCTCCAATTTTATCTGCTCAGAGGGCTAAATTTAGAAGGGAGCCACCTCTTGTTGACCCACAGGTAATCTCTGCCGAGAGCACGCCCCATCCTGGGATAGTGGGATAGGGAGCTCACCTCCTAGGGCAGCTCAGACAGGCTCAAATTGACGTGATAATACCACCCGTCTGCTCCCCTGCTGACAGACGCAGAAGAATTATTCACTTCCACAATTTTTTGGCAAACAACAATCCACTGTAATAGTTTTTTGAACATCCATAGGATTAGTAGCTTTACAGTTCTTCCTCATCTACAAGTAGGCCACTAAATTCTAAGCATTATCATGTCAGCGTAATACCAAGTTACTGTACTGGGAATAATAAGTTAAAGGGATGGTACAGTTTTGGTGGAGATGAGAATTGAGTATTTAACTTTTTGTGAGATACCAAGAAAACACTTATGATATAGTACAGAACATACCATTTAGGAGGAATTTAAAGTTTATTTGACGAAAATCGGGTTTGGAATGACTGAAACATAAAAAAAAACAAAGTAAAACAAAGCAATCATGATAAAGTGTGGGTCCCACACTTTATTAGAATCACTCTTTTTTGATATCTCAGCCATTTCAAAACCAATTTTCATCAAATAAACGTTGAATTCCTCATAGAATTACATGCTCTTTCACATTTTATAAAAGGTTTCTCATTATCTCACCAAAAAATGTTAGAAACCTGAAATTAGGTCTCAACCATGACTGTACAATCCCTTTAAGTTACTCTCTTTTTCATTGTCTTTTCTTTACTACTATACCTGTGTGGTGTAGGGGTGTCATCACTGGAATTATTTTCTGTAAATTAAGGCAAGAACTGTGGCAAACCTGTTTCTCTTCTCTCATTTGCAGAAAATATATTATTCTACATTCGCCAGTTCTCCTGGGAACCTAACCTTCCTATGATAAGAATAATGAATTTCCGTCTTAATAGTCAAAACATGTACCAATATGCACATACAAACACACACACATACATACAAAGTGCACCCACACATGCCACGATGCCAAATTTCAAAGGGAAGAAGAGGCAATGGCAAATGTACGTTGTGGCTAATGACCTGAAATGACTTTATGAGAAGCAATTCCCTCTCATTAGAACTCGGGATATGAATGGTTTCCAATCAAATTTGGGGCTTGTTGTGACCACCGACAGTCTGGGACAGTCTATGACAAGTCTGGCTGACCGCTACCTAACGTACTCCCATCTCCCAGGACAATGACATAAAACTGCAAAAAGGCAAGAGTTAGGAGAACATGATGTTCAAATTATCCTGGTCTAATGAAACAATTAGTCTCATCCCCCAGTGGCTGAGCAAGATATCACTGTTTGGCTGGAACTAGTGGATGAATAAGTCATGGAATAAGGGTCAAGACATAGGTTGAATTCTACCCCATCTCAAATGATGAGCACAACAGCAAAACACTGGGGTTGCATGACACTGGGTCAGGGCTGCTGATCCCACTCGCAGACAGAGTTGTTTGCGAAAATGTGTCAATGTTGGCAGACAGGCACATCCACGTGGTCATTAACTACTTCCTCACAGGAGAGACTATCTTCAGGTTACCCCAGTCTACCACCATTACCCCATTTCACCACCATTCCTCCACCTCCCCCCCCCCCCCCCCATCCTCCCTCCCATCTGATGATGCTCCTGGATGAAATGGAAGTCTCTTGTCTTTTCATCATGTCCTAGGTGTTAATCATGTCAATGGTACTTGAGTTTAAAAATGGAACTAGAGTTCAATGGTTGCGTGAAAGCGTTGCGCTTTTTTCATCATAGGTACAACTCTCCATGAATATGGTGGTGGGGGTTTTTAATAACTGAAGTGCAGCCGAGGATAGTTGGTTAACCAAAAATTTATGAGCCAAGCAAAATTAACTCGACAAATCACGAAGAGGCTAAAGTTGGAAGGTATCAAGCTTGATGGCAGTGCTATTTAGGTATGACAAAACAAATACCACATTAAAGGGAAAGGGAGCTGTACTTCCCAAATATGAGACACACAGAACTCCATAAACTGTACAGAACTGCCTTGTATTTGTCCCCAAAATTAATTCATCAACACTGACAGTGGACAAAATTAAGAATCAATTTTAACCCACCTTCGTCCAGTTTTATGAAGTTGATTTCTATGGTAGGATGGCAGCCTGTGTGGCAAAGAAATTTATACTAATAATCGATTATATCTTTAGATAAAACGGGGCCTGAAATCCAAAATATCTGACAATGTAAACCAACCAGCCATTCAAGATGACTTTGATATGCAACGAAGGAACATACCATCAAAATCAAAAGCTCATGTGTACATATGCACACACACACAAACACACACAAAAATCTTTTAACTGTAGAAACAGAAGTGTTGACTATTGTTCTCTTGCACATTAGAATTAAAAGTCTACATTGCATTGGTGCTCTATCAAATTAATATTCCAATAATTTTAAAATGACATGAAGTCAAACAATAGTTTTCTCAGTTACAATATGTCACAAAAGAAGCAAATTCAATCCTCTCTTTCATTGCTAAAAGAAAAAGCAAACCCACGACAAATATCAAGAGGGCAAGGGGCATCCCAGGATAAGATAGCGTAAAAATCACTCCATACATGATATCAGGAAAGCATCCCTTCCCCTCTGGGTGGAAATTGAATGATGCACCCACACGCCAGCGATCATCAGATCAATAACGCAGTACGTGCACACAGTCGCCTCAAAAGCGCTGATGTGCACAAACACTCCCGCCTATTTTTCGACCGCCATTCTGACCTTGAGATTGAGACTGACCATTTCCATCAGAAAGCACAAGCGGCCTCCTCCGTCATACATTATGATAATATCATAAAATTTCGCCCCTCAGGTAATCTCTGATTCTACCATCACAAACCAAAATGTCTCTTGCGTGGCACATTGGCCATCATCACAACATACTTTGTAAGACTACTTTCACCTTACATAATAGTGTTAAAGATGGTAAATATAACACCTACACTTAATGGTACGCATCATCATTATTGATCATCACGAGGAATACAGGGAGATTGTAGAGAACAAGGAAGAGGAGGAGGAGGAGGAAGGAAGGAGAAAAAAGAGACAATTGAAAAAGAAGCAGATGAAGATAAAAGAAGACAAAAGGAGATGACAAAAAAGAATGTGGGGAAGAAGAAGAATCAGAAAGGTAAGAAGAAGCAGCAGCTAAGGAAGTGCAAAGTTTGACAACTCCTCCAGCTCCTCTCTGAGAGATAATAGAAAATCAAAATGACAATCACGATCCAAATTTTGATTTTTTTTGTCAACCATTCATACACAAGGAAAAATCACACTTCGCAGCAAGGAAAGAACGATCAGTGGCCAAATTGCGCATGCGCGAAACTTGCATGACCGAAGACTGATCCCGCGGTCCCAATAATGTGACGTTAACGCGCTACGAACGATGGGATTAAAAATACCGATTTCCGAGTCTCGATGGTGCTCACACACACGACGCTTGGCAAATAATTGCAATTATTCTGAAAAATCACACTAATAGTGCAAGTTGGATCGCGATGAGGATCAGGAAAATTAGTGAAATTTTTCTGTCCACACAGGAAAAAATTTCGAAATTTTGATCGCGATAAGAAAATCGATTTTTAAATCTCACTTTTCCCCTTGTGTGTGAACGGGCCTAATGTTATCGGATACAAGCATGATGCCTTTACATGAGCTTCTGATGCTAAGCCGACACATTACAGTTGCAAAGCTCTGACCCCTAAATTACCACCACTCCTACAAGATCAGTCACAAGGCTCAGCTAGTAGCAGGAAGTCTGGTCGGTAGTCAGACTCCCCGTCATCTTCGACAGTAAATACAGTGTCACGATCGCTATCACATGTGACAAAACCGAGGGAAAAGCGCCCTGCGCTCGAGGAAGAAATTACTGCCAGAAATTGCTGCCGCACTTCAGCAGCATTTCCCATGTTTTTTCTGTGGAAGATTATGCCAGCTTTCCACAGACATAATCTTTGTGCTGTCTGGCTATCTTATCATCACTTCCTAAACTGTAAAGTGCATTTGGAATCAGTTATATCAACCAGAGAGAGAGAGAGAGAAATATAAAAACATAGGAAGAGAGAGATAGAGATGAAAGATAGAAAGAGATAGAAGAGAGAGAAATATAAAAACATAGGAAGAGAGAGATAGAGATAAAAGATAGAAAGAGATAGAAGAGAGAGAAATATAAAAACATAGGAAGAGATAGAGATAAAAGATAGAAAGAGATAGAAGAGAGGAGAAATATAAAAACATAGGAAGAGATAGATAGAGATAAAAGATAGAAAGAGATAGAAGAGAGGAGAAATATAAAAACATAGGAAGAGAGAGATAGAGATAAAAGATAGAAAGAGATAGAAGAGAGAGAGAAATATAAAAACATAGGAAGAGATAGATAGAGATAAAAGATAGAAAGAGATAGAAGAGAGAGGAGAAATATAGAGAGATAAAAAGAAGAGAGAGGGGGAGGAGAAAGATTGGGACAGAGACAGAAAGAAAAAGGAAGAAAGCAACAGACAAAGAAGGAAAGGTAGAGACAAACAGACAAATAGAAAGGGGGGGGGGGGGGTGGTCAGGGGGAGAGGGAGATATATAATGAGTGAAACTTGTTCCTGTATGGCTAGCGGAGTGTCTTCATTTGCCACTCTCACCTTTGCCTCCCACTGTCAATGCTATGAGAAATGGAAGCCTGAACTTGAAATCTAAAATTTGAAATGCAGAAGCTGTAGATGATATGGTTGGATATAATAAAGAAATCTGCTGAAACATAGAGAGAGAGCACAATTCCACTCTGAAATTTCTGAAAAAGAGTGTGGCATTTGCGGGAAGAAGACTTCATATCTTACAGTCAAATGAGTTACGACAAAAAATGTTAACAGAATAAATCCCCAAAATGTGCAAATCAAGTAGCTCTAAAGGTGTTTTTTTTTTTTTTTTTTTTTTTAGGGAGGGGTTGAAAGTTATGTTGAACCAAGCTGGTAGGACATACAGAATGAATCTATTTCCCACAATCCAGTAAGAGAGGCCAGTTCAACGGGACACAAGAAGCGTTCCCATAAGGACATCGAAGGAGGTGATTCATTGCAGGGGCCTCGGCATTCTCACCACGCAATCTATTCTCAACCATTATTACTAATACGCATTTTGGCCCAGAGTTCTAGATTTTGCCATTGTCTGCAAACCAAATGGCACGCTACTGCATGTACAACTGCTTTTTGGATTACATTACATCAAAAGAAGTTCCCTTCACACACAAGCACACACACATATGCTCACATATGCACCAAACAAACAGTTTGCAGGAGTTCTTCTAGTATTCTCAGAGGCTGGGAAGCAGAAAAAATCAGAGGAAAAAGAAATAGGACAGCTTCCCCTTTTACTCATTTTTGTCATTTTCCCTGATTTTTAAATGATCCGCCACATTAGGCCTCCCTTGTAGTCACCGGTAAGGGAACCTCTGCCTTGGCTGAGAACCAAAGTGCTGTCTCGATCGGTAAAGCTTGTCACAAAGGGATTGTAGAAGGTCTAGCGCCTTCGGCTGCAGCTCATGAATGATGGGGAAGGTCTCCTGCATGTTTTATGTTTTCCCCGTCCCAACCCCAGCCTTCTCCTTGTTGTATTCCACATTCTGGTTGACAAAGAGCATTATGGAAATCGTACACATGGTAAAATTTTCAGGAGACGGTTAATAATCGTAGACGCAGGTACCGCAAAGATGTCGTAAGCATTTCGCCAGGACCCCTACTACTCTAAATGTAACAGCAAAACCAGACTTGTTCCTCTGTAAACATATTCCATGCTCAATGCACAGTAGAGACTGAGATCCTGGCTATGTTTTTCCATGGGGAATCAAAGTTGGAGCATTTGCCCAATCTACCACATTATGCACCGTATGTGAATGTCAACATGCCTTGTGAGTAGATCAAACCTCTGCAAGGCAAAATAATCTCAACAGCGATAACAGTGATGTTTCTTTTGTATCTTTTTATTTTTTCTTTAATTTTCTTGTGTCACTTTTACTCCAATAACCCTTCAAATTTTATAATAAAATTACACTTTCTACCGATGCAGGTAGCAAAATTTCACTTTATGTTATCATGGAATGGCAGATATCACTCAGCACTCCTAGAAATAACATTCATTTTGACTCCACTCTTAACTCTTAACCCCCCCCCCCCAAAAAAAAAAAAAAAAAAAAAAAAATCAATATGTGTGTTGGGCCTATATTGTGGATAGTGAGAACACTAATTGTATTTTCATGGCTAACACCATTTTGAGCACTGGTTAAAGATAAGAAAAACAGAGGTGGCCCTTAGCATCATCACTATACCTACTACTAGGGCAATTGATGTTGACTCCAGATTGCGATTTATAAAGGAACCTGTAGAATCAACAATCCATTTGGATAATTCTACTCTCAAATATTTGCAATACAGAACTAAGGCTCTTAACATGTTTAGTATGAAGGGGACAGTGGTATTGTCATACAAAGTGTATTAACTATTGATGGACACCAATACTGTGCATAGTGATTACCCTTGTAAAGTTCTTCTATAGGTAAGACGCCAACTCTACCAAACCCTTTACAACAGTGTGTGTGTACAATGTGTGTATGTATGTATGTATGTATGTATGTATGTATGTATGTATGTGTGTGTGTAAATGACAATGGCAATGGAGCACTTCACACTCCAAATGACATGAAATGACAGGTCTACTTACCACTCAGTACATGCATCTACCAGACCAAACATGACGAGAAACATGCCAGTTCCGAGTAGGCCACAAAATATGGTATTCAAAACTGACACCGGCTCTGAAACAGTCTCCCTCGACCACAGGTGGACGTGTGAAGAGTGATAGCCCAAGTGTCTACACACCTTTGCATACACAGGAATAGCATCACAAACCAAAATATATGTTAAATATACATTATATATCTTTTGGTGTGAGCTACATGTACCTAGCTCCGTGCATGGTGTCAGACGGAATTAGGGGCTAGGCTTGAAAATATGCCCATCCTCTTTCCCACTCTTCACTCCACGTATGAGTCACTGTACATATCTAACTCGGCGAGGCTCGGGACCCGACTCTTCACAATGGCTCCTACAGTCAGGGGTCCATGGAAAAATAGTTTGCAGGCCATAACCTCTGGCCATTCATGGTTCCTTTTGTGGTCGGGCCATCTCTCCCCGAACTCCTGGTACAAAACAGCTTTTTTAAATAGCGTGCTCAATGCAGACGTGGCCTGTAAAACCGTCCTACCATTCCTGAATACCTTGTCATGTGTGTCAGGAGAAAAAAATATATATAAGTTCCTGCTTTTCTTGCTTCTATGCACACATCTGATTCACTCCCGGTCCGGTTTATCATTGCTCCAACGACTTGTTGATAATGATAAAGAGCGGCCATATCCCACAAATATAAATGAGGGAAGGGAGAATAAAAAATGATGGAATGCATTTGTATTGTTGACTCTCTTCAAGCTGGAGGGGACTTATTCCACTGCATACCTGTCTCCTCTAAAGGTAGTAGACAAACATAAAAGGGATTTTTTTTTTCTTTCTCCTCTACGAAGTCAGGAGGGAGCTGGGTCATAACATTATATCTGAGAGAGTGGCAAAGAGTCAACTAGAGTTCAGACTTCCCTAAATCTTAAAAAAAAAAAAAAATCAAACAAGAAAATAACTGCATTAATCAATTGGAGATAGAGATTATAAGTCAGAGTTGCTTCTTATGCTTTAGATAGGATAGATAGCTGAACAGGCAAAATCAATGAACACTACTTCTGAGCACCTACTAATAAACTGCTTTCCTTTGTATACTAAAATGTCATACATACACACACACACACACACACACACACACACACACACACATAAACACCAATACACACAAGTGTAAGTGACTAAAAGTGTACCACAATGCTGCAATCACAGATAAAGTAACATATTGGTGGGGTTTGCTATTCATCACTGCAATGCCATTACTGCATATTTTGCCTTGGACAGTACTTCCTCATCAGACTCCTATCTGATGTCATTGTTACCAAGAACTCAGGATATGGTATACCACAAAGCAAACATTCATCCTTTCTTTTTCTATTTTTTTTTTTTTTTGGGGGGGGGGGGGTATGCGAGTACTTCTCACGTATGGTCAAAGATCCCAGAAAGTCACAATACAGAAAGGCACAAATCTAAGGACCCAGTATCTCCATGGGAACTGTGGGATACCTGATGCCTAATGCCCCTAATTCCTCGAAAAGGAGTGAACTGGGTCAGTTGTGGTAGAATCGATAAGCATGAAAAAAAAAAAAAACACACAAAAAAAAAAACGAAACAGCATTGAGATTATAGGACACGTAATCAGGGAAGAGAGGATTTGAAATGATACCCGTTT
Organism: Diadema setosum; assembly: GCF_964275005.1. Taxonomy (NCBI): domain Eukaryota; kingdom Metazoa; phylum Echinodermata; class Echinoidea; order Diadematoida; family Diadematidae; genus Diadema; species Diadema setosum. The sequence goes on along the minus strand of NC_092686.1, from coordinate 24,168,607 downwards.
CTTGGTCCAAGCTTTGCCTGGGCTAATGGAGAGGATACCACAAGACGTGTTAGATATCAGGCCGCATTTTGTCAAGCAGGCCAACTCTTTGTACAAGAATTTATTGCATAAAAGGCAAAAAAATATCAACTCATTGTTGTACAAAGGAAAGGTTTCTTTTGATCTTCCTTTTCTTGAAGTACTAAACAGCCATGATAATTGGGAGAGGACAGTAGTCTGGTGATAGTTATGTATTCATAAGTAATACTTCTTCTGTAATTGGAAGTAACATTTCTTCATTTTATGTGACATTAATGGACTTCATACAAAATGTCATATCCTTGATAAAAATCTGGACAGATCAAGTAAAGTAACTTCCAGAGAGCAGCTTTGTATTAAATGCAAATGTACTGACTAAGCAGCCACCTTTAAATGACCATTAGGTAGTTCAACATGGTCATTTCTCTTTGGCAGACCTAGATTTTATAGAGGTCAAGGGGATAGATAAAAGTCCCCTTGGTCTGTATACAATATACAGCCTTATGAATTATAGGAGTATTGAGTCTGTCACATGTAGGACCTAACTTGTAAGTACGCCCTACTTTTTTTCAGTCAGACAAAAACAATTAATAACCTTTTAGCAGCAAGCTCCCCATGGCCGCCCCTCTAGAAAGTCACTGAACCGCCTTGACACGACAATCCTTGCACACTTGTGTGTATGTGTGTGTGTCTCTATGTGTGTGTGTGTGTGTGTGTACGTGTCTGCAGGGAGTGATATGTAAAATGTGAGTCAGTGCATGTTTACCCAGTTCATATCAGCCCTGCATCACCCTACTGTGCAATTTTTATCTACGTACACAAAATCAATTTATTAGAATTCACTCCTTCCTTCTCATGAGAAGCAATTGACATTGTAAAAAAAAAAAAAAAAAAAAAAAAAAAAATCGAGCTGATAAAGGGCCAGGGTAAATTTCACAGGGTCATATGCAAAAATCATAAAACCCCTTTCTGCTTGGTAATGGAAGAAAAGTTTTCTTTTTTTCTCCTTCATTTCCGTTCCTTGACATTTATATTTGGGCTGCTTCAACATGGAAGATCTTGAAACATGTACTTAAGAGAAATCATGTGGGAACAGCATATCTCTTTTGTGCAAAAAGAGGGTTTTTTCCTTCTTTATTTGAAGTCTTATTTGGCTGTATGTCACTTATCATCACTTTCCTGAAGGACCCATGGGCTGTTACTCTGACGCAATGCTTGTGACCTGGACTCACGAGATACCTGTGCCTGGACAGACGGGGGGGGGGGGGGGGGGGGGGGGGAATTTGCATACACATAAAATTTTGTATGGTTCCCTGTGCGCCGAGTCACGATGACTTCCAAATCCAGGCAAAAATGCTATTATTTTCAGCAGATTGGAGAGTTGGGGGGGGGGGGGGGGGAGGGGTGGAGGGGGGAGAACCTATCCAGAATGAGAATGAGCAGTCAAGTTCATCGAGGGGACACCGTACAGAGAGCTATATGAGCCTCTTATATTCTCCGCCCAGGATGATGACGAACAACCCACAAAAAATGAGAGAAGAAATACAAAGAATAGATGTTAAAGTAATGGTGTCACTCTTTGAAGAGCCAGACTAAAAGCTTGAAAAAGTTTGTCTTGTCGTAGGGCACCTGGGATATGAGAATACCACATCACAAATTTAACATCAAAAGTCCTTCCGAACTCCAGCACGAATACCACAAACTTCATAAGAAATGTCTTTTCCCTCTCTCTTTATCTACTATAAAAGTAGATATTTTCGTGTGACTAATTTTTCGCCCTTGGCCAGGCAAGAAGAGTTTCGCCTGTTTTTAATTATGCAGAATCAAGACATCAGTTACTGAGACATATGGCACGCAAAAATATTCGCATGCTTTTATTTTTGTGCTAGGTTCTGGTTGTGCGAAATGTGCGAAAATTTCAACATCGCGAACATTTCCACTTTTACAGCATTCATCCTTCCTCGGAATGATCATCAAAATGAGAACTTTAAGTCTTCCAACACCACAAGAGCCATTCCAGTTTTAACTGACTTAAAACCCAAGTAACATGGCTTTTGGTATCTGGGGAAAAGATTACGTCAGTGTTTCGTATTACAGCTTCAAATAAGCCAAGAGCTTCATCTCTGGGCAGTGGGAATAAACCTTGAGGTATTTCCAACTCCAAAGGAGCATCCTTTGCTAGTCGCCTCAAGAAAGAAAGAAGAGTTCTGGGATAAAAATCAAGCGATGCAACCATCTATGACCCTAATTTGAAGATTGTAATGTGAGAGGACATTGGAAACTTCAGCAAACCCATTTATTTGTCTCAGAGCTCTTACATGATGATGTTGCATCATATTATGAGGATAGTATTCAGGGTAAGGTAGGGGTATTTACAAATGTAGGGGGGAGGGTGAGGCCTCTCCAAGCCCAACTTCAAGCCAAACCTATTGTAAACTGATCCCATATGTGAGTGGAGACATTAATGTCGTGCGATGCGACAAAGACACAAGAGTCCAGGGAAGGAAAACAAAACAGATGACACACTATATCAAAATGCTACAGCAACTGTGACGTGTGTGGAGAATATATAGGGCCTACTCTAAATTACAAGAGTAGATATTCAAGAGAAACATTGCAAAGGGCATAGAAATCGATGCAGGACAATAAAGGGAGGAAACCTTTACCCATGCAGTTGGTTATAGATTGACATACAATAGAATGCAATTAATCCCTCCTATATGGCATCTACACAGTTGGCAAACATCCAATTGTGATGCGACTGCAGCTATACTACCTGGAGAGAGTTTTTGCTCACACGGTTTTGGTTCAATCTACTTCCTCCATAGGTTGGTCTGTGCCTATCCCATAACTCCTACAGGGTGGTAATTAGGACCGGTATAAAAAAAAAAAAAAAAAAATCAATGCTCTTAGCTACCACCTAATATATGGTTCAACCTGATCATTCCGACATTGCACCTTTCAGGGATGGTGGCAAACTGAGGCAATTGGTGACGTTTTCTGACTGACGCACGGGCGCGGGGATATATTGGGAAACGGTGTAGAATTAGGGGATCCATTTTTAGAAGGTGCATGAACAGCGGGGACCGTTGGATGACGGTGACGCAATCTTATGTGACATTTCCCACAAACTTTGCACATGCTCACTCAAAAATAAGGGGTGTATCCACCACAGTGGAAAAGCACAAGGACATTCTTATTTTAGAGCAATGTTCTCAGCTACACCCGAGTGCTGATTTTTATCTGAACCAAACTTTCAAGAAAAGTGACACTTAGAAAACTTTAACCTATCCACAAACCATCTCACATGACACTGAATAGTAGCCACAGCTCATGCAAAATTCAGATGTTGTGATTTCAATGATTGCAAATGACAGCATTCCTTTCGGAATATCTTTCTCTTGCAGAACACAGTCATTTTAAACATGTATGCTTGTTTGTCTGTATTTGTGTATGTTGAATGTATAAGGCCATATATGTGCTCTTGTAGGTGTGTGTTTGACAGGAACCACACACGCCTGTCTTTAATTCGAGGACAGGCAACAGGTAAGTTTTTGGCCAGGCAGTAGCTGAATAGATCAAGCTGTCTCATAGAAACACATTGGAAACAAACCAATATTGGTGAGAGCACAATAATAGTCTTGAAGCCTTCTGGAATATATCTTATCTACTACAACCTCATAGCTGAATTGTTTCTATACAAAATAAGACATAATCTACTATGAATATTATACTCTTGATATATTTTATAAGACTCAGGAATGTGAGAGTGTATAGGTACATATACACAAAATGCCTCCAAACGTTTATCATTCCAAAAAAAAAACAAACAAACTAAAACAGTATAAAAACAAACAAACAAACAAAATACCAACAAAGCTTACCATGGACGCATGCATGCTAATCGGAGAGCCCTTGGTCCCTGTACATGTCTTTGTAATGGGCCAAAGATCACGTAGTAGGAGTGTATTCGAAAGGCATCCACACTTATATAGGGGTACAGATTGGTTCACAGTGTGAATGGCATTGAATTAGATATGAAGTTAACCGAGTTCATGGTCTCTTGTAATATGTCCAACCTCAAATTTTACAATAAGATTGAATAAACATGAAAATAAACAAACAACATAGCCACAGAGGGACAGGGCTATATCACAAAGGCCTTTACAGGTCTACAATGCATATCTATGAATGTCCACTTCCTACGTATCAAAGGGAGCAGGGTATCCACTGGCTGGCTAACCCAGGTGGTGACAGGTACAAATACGCGCTAATTAATACCGGTAATCTGACCCCCAACCGCTGCAGAAGGAAGCAAAAACTGGGCTAAGTGCCAGACCACAAGTCCTGTTGTCTTTGACCATGATAGCACACTGACCACTCCTGATGACATCATCTTGATTAAAGGAAGTATACATTAAGAATATTAATGACCAGTACTAGTACTGGTATTCATTGCTTTATAGTACAAATGATAAAACCTTCCCATGGTGATTCTGTGCAATGAATAAAGTCTGCAAGAATGATAAATAAAAAGTCTGCAAGAATGCACATCATTACATATTCCTCACTCCTTTCTTAAAAAGCTGTTGCACTATCTTACTAGACATCAATTCAACAGAGGCAGCAATGAAATAACAAACCATCTTTAGTGGTTTTGCTTGAAGACACTCAGTATATGCCCTTTATAGATTATTCTTGAATCATAATTACAAGTAGTTTAATTTGAAAAACAAAAAACAAAAAACAAAAAAAACCTACAATGTTGTCTGATATTAAGATTGTTCGATACGATCTAGAATGGGAAGAATGCAGGTTTTACCAATATTTTTTCCTTTGCTACTTTGGCAATTCTGATGCAGCATATCCATGATAATGACACAGCTATGCCCAATGGACTACAAGTTGCATTAACCCAACAAACAAAGAACAGGAAATACCAGCTGACACTGATTTGGGCGAGTTCAACAGGTAGACCAACACATACCAAAGCAGCACGCAACCTAACGTAACCCACTGAAGAGAAGCCTTTCAAGGAGGAAAACACATTCTCCTAATGACAAGCGTCACATATCTCACATAACTGTCATCACTCATACTTTTCAATACTAGTATCAGTTTAGCATCATAAAAGTTATCATCACGGCTATTATTACCACAACTTCGCCAGAATCTGTGTCCTAACAGCAGCTCGCTCATCATTAATGTATCTTTATAACTAGAAACATTCTTCTCTATTCTTAGAGTATCTCCCAACAAGTGACAAATAGCAACCAATATTCAGTCCATTTTGCACCATACATGTAGTCACATGGTCATGATCAAAACCCTTAGACCCGGCTATATATACATGGTATTGTGCAAATGGAAAGGGATACTTCTACACCTACAATGTACAACATGCTATGGAACAAAATTGCATCACTGCCTGCTGTTGTTGGTTTTACAATTATAGGTCCTACTCAATGCAATTTTTGCATTTTGCAAAACAATGTCATCAAATAGCCATCAAAGAAATTGAATTTTTGCACTTTGAATCTTCTTACCAATCAGGGGCTATTCCGAGAGATAAATCCACAAATTCGGCAAAATTCTGGAAGAGAAAACTCCACACATCAGTGAGCACCCACATGCTACCCTTGACCTCTTCTGTTCACTGACCGCTAGACAGGCGGTCAGATAAGAACAGACATGAGTGCGATCACATTGATCTCGGGGACTGCTACGTGCAACAAATCACTGCTAGGCTGCAAGACGAAGAAGACGCTTTGTAGGGCAAGGGTGGATAAGGAGTTGTCTCCAGAAGCAACTACAAGGTGCCGAGGGGGGCTTGAAGGGGGCTAGGGTGGCCTAGCAACCTGACAAGGCGGGAAGGCTGCTGTGCCGAATTTTCTCTCTCGCCTGACAGCGGCACAGGTTTTGTTTGTAACTAATGCCGACTGATGTCACAGGATGAGAACAATTTGTGACTTAATTCAGGCCAAAGAGTAAGAGAGAGAGAGAGGGAGAGAGAGAGGGATAGAGGTGTATGAAGCAAGGGGAAGTTACCTCATAACAGAATGGTTCTGCCCCCACACTAGCTGCATAATTTCGCTCTGTGTGTGTGTGTGTGTGTGTGTGTGTGTGTGTGTTGTTTAGTCCTGTTAATCTGGCCATGACCTTCAAAATGAAGGTATACAGGCAGGTAGAAGTAAAGTCGACCTAGGTGCCTCTTGCAGTAGTGTACATGGGGGTGAGGTTGGGATGGTGGTGGGGGGGGGGGGGGGAACAATTGAAATTTCAGTGTACATGTATGTGAGGTGTTATTACTGCAAACATATCTTTTTCCTGATTCTGAAGCCAAATACAGCTGTACGTCACACTTTCAGCAATATCCATCACTTTCCAGTGAGCAAAAGAACAGAAGATGCGGGGATAGAGATGTGGATGAGAAAGAACCATTCCTCACAGGATGATGTGGACTGGGAGACATACGGAGCTTTCACACTTAGAATTCTTAAACTCTTAATACCAGACTGAGGAGGTACATGTACGGCCTGCTCTGATCTTGCGTTCACACCTAGTGCTAACATACGCATACATACACTCTTGCATGAAAGAGAAGTGGGATAAGAGTTCAAGTTGCATACGGTTTATTGCCAGATTATCCTCCAAACCGTCACAACAAACTTCACGTGCGTTCGAAAAATCACGCTTCTGCGTGCGATTCATTTGGCGACATTTCAAGGGACTTTTGGCACAGTTCGCCTCACAGCTTTTCACTACAATGTCACAAAGTTCCCACTGCCAGTGTGAAGGGCCCCTGAAGATAAAATTTATCCCTGCGTGGATTTACGCAGGAAGAAGAATCTCAAGTCACCGGAAAAATGCTATAAGGCATCGAGGATGTTGATCACTTCCCCGTGATTGAGTATTTGAGTTTGAGTTGTCACATCTCCATACAACGTATGCAAACAACCAGTCATTCCTCATGACACAAATTTGGTGTATGATTGAACTGATGTGACACTTGCAGTGTGTGTTTTAGCCTTGACGTAGGTAGAAGCGAGAGCATTGCATCCCTCCTTGGTAAACCCTTAACCCTTTACATACATGCTAAATTCAGCGGTTCACATACAATCACAAGTCTCTTCAAATGGACCCATCTTTTACAACAAAGTTACACGCATACTGTTTATAGCAAAGCATCTTCATCTCACAGTGAACTTATGAGAGGAATTTCATGCTTCGGACGATGTCATCACTTGTTATTATTTTTTATATTAAGCATTTCAAAATTTCAGCTTTATTACAACAGAGATTCATATTGGCAGAAGCTGTGCAGCTTTTGCTGAACACACAATGTACTCTGCATGATTATATACATAAGAACTACGAGGAACAAAAAATTCTGCCCTCTGTAACAGAAAATAGAATCGGGGTGGGGGGGGGGGAGCATGTTTGAAAGTTTGACAGTACTCAAACAATCATAATGACATCATGATGAGTATTTCCCTGCCTACGACTGTGTGGGCTGCCCAAATATTCTCAACGGGCATCTTTCACAAAACTGCCACAATCATGTGACTGTGCTACGTTTCCTCCACAGAAGTCCCACATTGCTTTTCAGCTCACGATAACAGAAACATGATTTTATTTTGCAGGAATACAGCTAGTGCATGAGAAAGAACAAATTCTCCTGTCTTGTCAGATGAAGTCATGTCCTTGACATATCTTGGGCAACATCCTGAAAAATGAAAAAAAAAAATCCTCCTGGGGGATGAGTGGAAGTCACAACATTTCAAAAGCACAGATAACAACTAAAGGAGCAGAAGGCATACAAATTTAAAGTCATGTGACCAAGATGACGGTCTTGAGATGCCCCTTAGGATGCTACACTAAGATGACTCATAGCTCTTTCTTCATGCCATCTATTTTGCTCAAATGTTCCCTCATCTGCTACTAGTTTTTCCACTACCTCATTTCAAAATAACTGTTTGGAACTTTCTAAAGTGGTAAGTGAAGACATGACACAGACAGAAAATGAGATTTCATTTGTCACATCTGAATCATTGTTTTCAAACATTCAAAGTATATAACAAGTTTTCTTCTGCACAAAGAAAAAATTGATTGTTTCACATCATATAAATGTTCTCTCTTGCACAGCTGTACCCTGTGAGTTTTTTGTTTTGTTTTTTGAATAATGCTAATATCAATCATTCAAATTTTGTTGGAATTTGGTCTATAAGGGCATAGACTGATTCTTGTCCAATTACAAATCATGTGAATAAACCAAACCAAATAAGGGTAACAAATTTTGCTGAAGACCTTGTTCACTGATTTCTCAAGAATTAAATGTGGGGCTGCAACTTTCTTCCAGAAGTAACCTACCTTGATGCCAGAAATCAATCACTGATACATTATTGCATGGGTCTCAGTGCAGTTTGCGTGACAAAAGCCTTCTCAATTATCGTATCGCATGCTGTGTGTCATTGTACGACTTAATGTAAAAGTAAAGCTTGCCAATCTTTTTCTGTTTATTCAATGGTGCTGTTTGCAGTATCTGTACATGATCTTTGACAACAGGGAACAGAAAATCACAATGCAATGAAACAGCTGAGCGCTGTTAGTATTTTTTTTTTTAAATAGACTCCTCAAGTGACTGTCTCTGCCAAGGGCTGCAAACATTTCATGTTTCAAACTGTCGAGATTAATATCTCTGATTTGCTCTAGAAGTGGCTCCCTCCTGTGTAACATTAGAACAGGAAGTTTTTTATTTTCCTGCTTTTGGACTAACTTCCTGTCAAATTCAGGTGACATACATGTGTGCGTCATGATGAAAAAAACAAAATTAATTCTGCTGTCGGGTACACACTCCCCATGAATCTGGGAAAACAGGATTTATCAACACATTAACTCGAGGACGCTTAATACCACAATTTGTCACACCAAACCAAATATGTTTGAATAGTTACTCATTTTCACAATCAGACTTATATACACCAAATTAACTAAATTATATCTACGGTAATCTGATTAAGGGGTATAATTTGAAAAGTTATGTTGACATAAGAGGTGCGACATTGTGACAGACAAATGTGGTAAATATTTCCCATTCTTTTACATTCACTTGATTATGAATGTCTGAGTTTTAATAGTACATTTGTAACGGATGGTCCAAACATTCAAAATTGAATTTTAAAGGACATTTTTTAACATCTATTTTTTATTTTTATTACCTAATTGTAACCTACTGTGAGAATGTGAGACTTAAAGAAATCATCCAATCATCATTGCACTGTCCTGCAATAATACCAAATAGTCCTACTTTTTAATGCAGAGGGGTCTTTGAGCCGCTTTGACCTTAGTCAGTCACTTTACCACGGCTAGACAAAATTTATGTGATGTAGGTTACTGATTTCATTTTTCTCTGTGCTTATGGGAACTTGGTATACCCTTCATCATGTCTATGGGGAATTACAATTATGTAAGGGGGGGGGGAGGGGAAGGTTATCTATGTTGACAGAAAAAAAAAATTTAAACTGAATTCTTTCCTCTTGCCATACATGTATGAAATACTATATACGCTAAATATTTCGCGAGATTTTTGTTTTCACGAATTTCACAAGTCGGGTGCTGTTCGCGACTTTAAAAACACACATAAATATCAACTCTGATCCTGACATGAATGTGATGTGATGTGCATGTGTACATTCTCTGTTAAGTCCTGTACTCCACAATAACAAATTTAACCACTCATGAAATTCTCAGGAAGTCCCATTTCACAAAAAATTAGACTCACTATAAAACATATGGCATATACAGAAGAAGGGTGAGAGCTGGTGTGGATGGTTCTTTTGTTGTGCTTTCGGAACTTAGAGTCACCCTTTGCTGTGGGGGAAGAGTGCATCATAGAAAGTCTTGATTGGTTTGCATCATAAAGGCCATTTTGATAAGGTTCAGGGCCCTGTTTTATGAAGAGTTATAATGGATTATATAATTGATTTCTATCATAAGTCTATGGCAGCCTGTGTGGTAAGGTAATTCATAATCGATTACATCTTTTGATAAAACGGGGCCCAGGTTCTGGAACCGAGGTGCCATTTGAACAGTGTCACAATACTCAAGGTTACTCAACTCTGCTATTTGGCAGCCATTTTGAAACTACATATCAGCATACAACTGTACACCATTACTCTTGAAGCTTCTGTCTTGAAAATCACTGGGCCAGCAAACACTGGTAATGTGTATTAATGAATATGCTCACTCTGCTATATCCGTATATTCTGTATCATTTTTCTGCCCTCTGATTTTGCCTTTCCTCCACAGTTTATTTGTTTGTTTGTTTTTTGGCATACCTATCACTGTCATTGGATGCAGTCATGCATAGTCTACTAAAGAGCTCTTCTCTAGTAAAGAGCATTGGTGCAAGTACCCTTGGTAAACAACAACAAGGTTTTTATCAGTGGGTGTGTGTGTATGTGTATCAATGTATTATCATATTATGTAATTTCACTGGTGTGTTCTGTATTCTAATGAAGTACAGTGTATTATCTCTTAACTGTAGGGTACATAACAATATATCTTCAGTAAATAATTAGGTTCTAAAATATCTACATTTACACACAAATATTTTCTCTATTTTTCATTACCTGTTCATATCTCAATACAAAAGAGTAACTGCAACTGATTGTACATTTGTCCAACACAGTCAACTGCTGATATTGAATGCACTACCCCTTGTTTTTCTCTGTTTTTTTAATCAAAAGTGATTCCTTCTAATCATTTTAATACATAATCTATGCATCAGTCAGACTATCAAAAGCTAATTCTTTGCCATACATGAGTGCATTTCAACAAAACCCTAGGTTGGGGAAAACCAAAATTAAGAAGGTCTGGAAATCAATAGGCAGTTTTCATAACATATTCAAGTTATATGCATACCTTTTAAACAGAGGTTGTTCTTGACAACCTGAAAGCTTGTTCGAGGCTTGTCCGACATAGCAACAAGCATTATATGCAAATTGGATTCCAGCAATTGAATGTCATTTTTCAAGAAGAGCAGGTTAATGAAATAGCTCATCTCCATGTTCCCAGGAATGAAACATCCATAAATTTGAATACTTGATTACAAAAAAAAATGGCCTATTCGGTCAGAATTTTGCAATTCACCACATAGCCATTGAAATTATGACACAAAAATTGAATCCTCCCATGTATGTATCAGTGTATCAATGTATGCTCCCAATGGTTAAGATGAGTCACTGATAGGTTAATCACCAACAGAAATATACACTGTATGGTATGTGATGTAATTACAAAAATTTTACACCTTTTCTTCATGCTTCAATGCATATGGATATGACAAGACAAGCCACTTTATCAACAAACTGAAATACCACTCTATGCTCTGAATTTAAGAAATACAGAAAATTGCTTTAACACTACATTTCATGTCTCAAGATTTTAAATAATGAAAACTGCCACAATTCTGCCTCTAATCCAATTCATTAACATCAACATGGATGTGATGTGCCATTCACTGCTACAGTTAGAGGGATCGTGTTGGGCAGAGCACAATCGACCCACAGTGGTTTCCTGATCTCCTAAAATTGTACTTATACCGTTACCACCACGATTTCTGAAGGTTAGCCACTAATATTATGTGTGCACAGCAACATCACACTGTTATTATGAGCGACAATGAATGGCGTGCAATGTATATCTATTTTGAATAACTTTTTTTAATCATAAAGTTTATACAAACACCAAAATCATCTGATCATAGTCCTATGAAGACCTAATTGTTCTTTGAAGTCATGATTGTCAATTCTACAATTTCCTAATCATTATTTGACATCCATCCCCTTCCATTCTTTCTGCAATGCCACAGAACTCTCAGGCAGGCTTTCTAGTTATAAGAGTCAACATTTGTTGTTACAAAGTGTGTGATACTAGTACTTGACTATTTCAGTGTGCTGGTCTATTGGCCCTTCCTCATCAGCAAATTTCAATATATTCATAAAGGCAGTTACAGTCAAGGATCTATGAGAGCTCATAAGAGAGGAGATAGTGCCCTTTGAACAGATACGAAGATAGGACGACCCAACACTTAATATTTTGTTACACATTAACCTGGTGGTAGTTACTTGAGAAGATGCATGTAATTCATCACACACCCACACACATTAATATCTCACACTTGAGGGATGATAGACAGACAACCAGACAGACAGACACACATAAAAAGAATACACACCCATACACTAAGTTATAGCCAACTACAGTGACTATTACATAGATTGACATCAGGCAGCTGAAGCTATTGGGGAGAAGACCACAGTCTGCTCACCATTTAACAGGCCTCGAATTAACCGACGACCACCGACGGCCATGGCCGTCGGTGCCCCTCTCGTTGGCCGCAATGCCTTTTTTTTCGTTGATCAAAGTTACGGCCAAAAAAAATGTGCCCTTTTTCTTGTGATCGTGGTGCCCTTTTAGAATGAAAGTTATTATTTATGACGTATAATATGCCCTTTCTCAAAGTCTACACTTTAATAAGCTTGAACAACTTTCCTGATCTCAAATATCATACCTTCAGTTCACTCGTGTCCCAATATATCCGATTCAAACTCAAAGTATCTTTCCGAGATACGAGACGACGTGTAGAAGTCTACGTACATGTACGCCTGACCGGCTTTTACCGTCCCGACTCAATACATCGTATTGCGTATGGCCTACTGCCTAAAGTCGTCTGCTGCGGAGAGATCTTATGCGTGTATGCGCTGCTGGAGTGTAGCAGCACGGTCGATAGCATACAGCTCTATGGGGCATTCACATCACGTATAAACACCCAACATGCCCTTTCCAATGTGGCCTTGGTGCCCCTCTGACTGACCTAAGTGCCCTGGCCTCTTGGAAAAAGTGCCCTTTTCTAAATGGCCTTGCCCCTCCAAAATCCTATTTCGAGGCCTGATTTAAGTTTGGCACGAGTGAAGACAATCATTCTAATTAATCCTTCTACGATCAATTAAACAAAGGGGGCACATGTCCCGCAAATGAAACGCTGATGGCAATTGGTCAGGTTGTTTTTTTTTCAGAATGAAAATATTAAAAGACAGACCAATTACACGAACTACACTTTTTTTTTCTTACCATATCACATCGCTGCTGAAGAGGGTGTGAAAGTGGAAACGAATGTACGACCGTCTCGGAAGAATCGGCGAGGATTCTGGGGAGGCTTCAGGGGTGCTTGTGGGCACGTTCAACTTGTTTTTGTTCTGCTTCATGTTCTCGCTTCAATACGTCCAACATCCAGCGTGAAGAATATTCAAGTACAAGTTTACAGCCTGTTTGTCTCTCTAGCCAGCAACAGGCTCATTTGTAAATCCAAATTATTCCACTTGGATAGTTGATAGAATGTTGCCAAAAGATACAAAGAAAAAGAATAGAAAAGAAAGAAACGGCTGGCGACAATGTTCTCGCGAGGGGATTTCACAAGTGATCTCAGAAAATCGATGACCGCGCTATACAATGTGCACAGTGTCCCATTTTCTACGCCAGACAATCAGGCAGCTGCTTTCACATACAGTGAATACTTTGTGAAATCCGTTCACCTCCTCACCCACACAATAAACACTAATGTAACACACTTCTGATATTAGCAACCTTTGCTCAAACACCGTTGTTCCCCGCAGTGAAGTAAGGAGGGCAAGGGGGGGGGGGGGGGGGAAAGGGGACCAAGTCAGAGGAAACCAGAAAAAGAAAAGAAAAAAAAAATGCCACTTGAAGTTCAAAGACTGCCTTCGTGATCCACACACCAATTAGACTGAGGAGGAAGCGATAAATCTTGTGGGCTAATTGCTAGAAACTGTTGCGATGACATCACGTCGCCATACAGTGTATTCCGCCTACCTGCATTATTCTGATAAAAGCAGATGAACAAGGATATCGGATTTTGCGGTTCTGCGTGACAGCCAACACACCCTCTGCTGAGGTAGGCCTGTGCCTGGTGTGATGTTTAACTCAAAAAGTTCACTGGTCATCCGACACTCTGTTGCTGAGCAGCTTAGCTCTTACACTTTTGTTGTTGTTGTTCTTGAAAATAATTCACCTGAACAATACACTGGCTTTGTACAAAATCCTGTGAAATTTCAAACAAACTTTCCCATCAAAAAGGATTTCCTTGACAATTTCAAAGCTTGTATGTCCTTGGTTTTCCTGCCTGTTTGCTTCTTACAGCTTATCTGCTAAAGATGTTGAATGTCGTGGGTATTCTGCCTGGGCAATGCAATTGTTCCTGACGCATTTACTCCAGCAGATTACACCAGTGGCATTGACTCAAGTGCACAAGGTCCACATGAGCACATAGGACACTGGAGCATGCATACACAAGCTCATACAAAAAGCATGTGCAGTGTCCAAACTTGGTGATATACCATGGATGTTCAGCGAAGGTCCCCCTCCTCTTCAATGGTGCGCAAAATGCCACAAAATTGGTCCAGCCTGCGACTGCAATATCTATATTATCCGTTCGAACCTCGCTTTGAAATGAAACACTGTGGCGTCTACAACACTCTGGGATCACATTTAAACTTCAGAGAGCTGTCTAATCTATGCCGAGCTCACTTTTTTTATGGTGCTACAGGCAATAGCTGGGCTTCGCTATTGTTTACCAGTGGTAAATATGCACAGAATGCTGGGCTCCTGGTTCCGTTGTTGATTGCATGGGACCTTTGACAAGCCCTGGAATGTCACAGGTGTGAATGTAAAACAGGCGATAGAGTATCTTTCACTCAAGCGTCAGTCCATATCAGCCAACAGACAACGCTGGAATTTCAATAGACAGGTTCGGCTACTGTTGCACCGCTTTCGCACCTAACAACACAAAAATCTCTAATTGTTGTAAGTTGCGGGCATACAAGATGTCAGCCTACTGCTACATCTGGGAAAAAAAGATACAGTTTCTTGTGTGTGAGATATCTTCAGCAGTAAATCCTCTTACACTTGGTCCATAACAGTGACAGCTCAGAAATGGCAACCTCCAGATCCATTGAGACAAAGATCCACTGAGAATATAAATTAATTCTCTGATTTTAGCACATCCTATCAGTAGTCCTACTAGGTACCTACAACCAGGTCCCATTTGCTGCAGCGATATAACAGGAACTGTGCAACATGGTGTGGTAGAAGTGAACAGGAAAAACCAGGCCAAATCTGAGCCCTTAGAACCAGTGAGGTGGTTCCGGATTCCAATATCCGCCCATTATGTAGAAGAAATTAAGAATTCACACAGAGCTAAGCGCCCCAGTGAGTTTTTATGGATGGCAAGGTACACAGCACAGTTCAGAGGGGTACCTCAAGGGGCGTATACACAAATGGCAAAAACTACACCAGACACAAGCTGCCTTCTTGACCCACAAATAAATCAGATCAAAGCATTTCACAGCTGATCACATCTGGACAAGGTAAACATGGGGTAAACACATCCTCCCCCCAAATCACATGAAATCAAGTGATGTAAAACAGGCACATGCATACCCATGTATTTATAACAGCTTTGTTAACTCATGCAATACAGAGTATGCTGGCTACGGACTGCAGAATGGACTACATTCATAGAGTTCACAGGAACTCACAGATGTATGGGATTTCCTGTTTATATGAGAGTCATTAGGGACTACTGGTGCGGTAGCTGTCACCACGAGCCATTAAACTTCTTGGCCTGTCCCACATTAATTAAATCAAATTGCCTGCAGGGAGGCCAGACAGTACATATCTCTGAAGTTATGTTCACACAATGTTTGTACACGTAATCTTAAAAGTTTCATACTTCAGTGATTGGGTCGTAGCTTTAAACTACATTGCGCGTCCACTTGACACTTCAATGATTAAACTACAGAACTCAAGGAAATACATATAAATATGCAGTGCCAGCAAAAAAAAAAAACGATAATGTGCAATGATACAGTAGTGTACAACACACACTGGAAGATGACCCAAAAGCTAAGGAGGAATAGGATTCATGGAGAGGTCACACTAATCTTCAAGTTTGTTGATTATCGTGTCCATACAATGTTTAACTAGGAGTACAGGACCCCCCATCACTTCTGGATAGAGCATAAAAACCCAACTCTAAGAAATCTTGTAACTCTATTTATCAACTAATCTTTATGATTGCTAACTTTTGAGTGCATCTACATGGGGCGAAACTACGAACTAATCATCGAAGTTTGAAACTTCAAGCTTATCTTTATTGAGATTAGGAACAATGTGTGAACGTAACCTAAGATACTTTCCATCATCGCCCAGGGTAAATTGACAAATGAGACACCAACATGAGAAATTGATGACAGCATTGTCACAAAAGTTCGTTGGAGGCTTGCTATATCAGTTCAGTATGTTGGTGAGCCGACAATGTTATTTCAATATCAAAGTAACAGAGTGGGGCATCGTACATTCTAAACTGAACATGCTCTTCAATGATGCATGGAACAAATTCAACAAATCTACCCGATTCCCCTGGAATGTTACTGAAGATTTACATTGTTTTTGTTGGAGGGTGGCTGTTTCAGGAGAACTCTGGCTCCATTCCACAAAAAGCAGCTGGGAAATAGATGTGTTCTACTGCAATTACACCCCACTACCACAGTATAAAGGAAATGTTCAATCCCAGGATTATACATAATGTCCTCATGATATCAAACATAGTAGTACATACGCTATGTTTGTACTCTAAATATATGTTAGTATAATCAATGCAAAAAAAAAAGGCACACAGAAATAACTAAAATGCTGGATGCAAGGGGATGGGGTAGAGGGGGGGGGGGGGGGGAGAAAAACGGGTGTGGCTACTTGTGGGGGTAATTAGGGAGGATCCCTAATTTTCCTTCCCTTTCCATAGCAACTGCTGTCATGAGACAGCCCGTATAGACGGGAGGAGGATATATGAAAGCTGCTGCGCTGACAATCAATCAGGAAGATCTGTTCAAGGCGCAGATGCTGATCCGCGGCAGAGCCCTCTGCCGGAGCTCTTGGTTTGTGGGGGTCAAGTGATCGTCACTCATCGCTCGCTCCCCTTCCTCGTGGCTGGCTGAGCGAGGGCAGCGCTCTGTCTCTCCTCCTTGTCATCGTCAGAAGTCTTGGCAGGAAACAGGGCGCGATGTGTTGGCAAACCAGTGAGTGATGGTGGTGTGAAGGGGAATGGGACAGGAGGGGAAATCAAGTTACGCGGATGGGGGAGGGCGGAGGAGGGGGTATTCTTGGAATTAAAAAGAGACCACAATGCCCATTGTCTTTTGGAGTAACCAAAAGAGGCAGGAGGCACATTTTCTCCGACCCTCTCATTGTAGATCCTTATGTGGTCATTGCGTTGTATGACCACTTTTTTCTATACAAAAAAACATTTACAGAAAGACATGTGTGTAGCAAGAAAAAAAAAAATATGGAGCAAGAGCAATCGAGGTTGAAAATAATTTGTCTTGAACAAGCTTCATCATTGCACAATCAGCACTGAACCTGGTATGTTCAATCAGGATGAATGATGACTTCTTGTACATATTTTTTTCTTGGTAAGTGTCGGCTCAAAAAAGAAGTCATTAGGTACATTTTGGATGCACATATGTCCAAATCTTATTTTACTTGAAGAGCATGAGATGATAGACCCTAGTTCATGACAGCAGAGAGTTCAAGACTAGCAGCTTCTAAAAATGCATAATTCATACAAATATGCCGGGGGGGGGGGGGGGGAGGTGGGGTGGGGGGAGGGGGAGAGGAGCAAAAAATGGCTGCTACGATGAATGATGAGAATATCACCTGGTTAACCCTTCTGGCGGCACTAGGCCCAAAGACCGTACAACCATCCGCATCTTTGTCCCTCCTCCCAAGAAGCAGCTTGCTATGCTGTGGCTCCTAGGTATCAAGGAGGTGGCACTGCTTGAAGAGCTAACGAGAGATGCCTAGCCTTGTGATGCTTCAGGGGTATGAGACACGAAAAATTTACTCTGCTGTTTGCATCATACAGGCTTGTCTAGAGTGCCAAGCTCTCTGTAAACTGGACCTCAACAATACTATGTGAGCTTTTGTCATCACTGGCGGTAGGGATTTTCACTCTGTACACAGAATGTGAGCACAGATAACACATATTACAATCTCCTGAATTATTACTCTCATGAAATCACTCCTCCCTGCCCTGCTGCAACTGTTGGGATGTCAAAGCTTTATTACCATATGCGTATATATGTTTGTAATATATATATATATTTCCATAACCTTGAGAGGGATATTATTACCACAACAAATTACTTGATTATGAACATTAACTCTAATGATATGGTCCCCTAATTATGTTCTTGATGTGTCACGGCATGCCTTAAGACTGCCTTTCACCTTCAATTGAAGCTAGACAAATATTTGAAAAAAAAATGATATCTCCTTCGATAAATCCATCATAATTCAAAACTGGTATTTCATACAAATCCACACTACTAGTATGTGACACAATGTTTATGTTTCTTTGTCTCTCTCCAAACATATTAGCAAGAGGATCACAACCAACATGTTAAATGTCACGTCAGTCTGGAGGTACGAGACTAGCCTGATTACGAAAGGCTCATGGAATAGTCATCGTAATTCTGCCCAACACACAGATGTGTGTGCCGCGCGGCTTCAAAACTGGTGTGGAAAATTAATAGCGCAAATTAGCTCGGAGGGAACAGACAAAGCTTATAGCCCCGCTAACACATGTACTGTTTAGAGGTCACCTAAAAACCTGTGTAACCCATTTCACACCAACAAGCCTTTTTCAGTATCTCAGTTTCACGTATCACACATTTACACTCTATCGGTCCAAATTCAGATATGCATGATATCATACGTAAGATCAAATCTGCACTGCGGACCACAGAGAGGGATTGTGAAACTGTTTACAATAATGTAAACATTGACTTTTTGTATAGGCAACTTACATGATATTCGTCCTCACACTCCTATGCTGTCACACGATAATTTTCATTGAAACGATATATTACATGCCTTTCACAAGGTTTTTAGGAGGACACAAAATAATCACAAATGGTTTTAAGTCAGATTTCGTTACATGTACTGAACAATGTATATGGACATACGATTTTTGGCCCAGTATCATATTCTCTCAAATCTACTGCTTGCTGTAACCTATCATTCATACACTAGCCATGCCTCTGTAATCTTTTTAGAGTGACATGCCCTACTTAACTAACATCGATGTTAGGAGCGATGACTGAAAATTTAGATGAACATACAACCTCATTTGCTGGGGGGGGGGGGGAGGAGGGGGCACATCCATAAAATCTACCACTTGCACACAAACAAACACCAACATAAAAACTTGACACCACTCACGCAAAATAATTCTGTCCACTTGGTGTGGCACGACATTCCCTTTCCACGCAATTAATGACGTAGGGGAGGAACATGTGTCGCTCCAAAACACCGACAAACACACAGAGAGTGACGTCATTTCTCTTACCAACGGTTAGTCACCCTATCGATGGACAGCTACGAACAAGAGAGGATAACTCACCACTCTCTTGACACGCAAACTCTCGGTCTGCAATTGGACGTACTCAAGGGGGAAGGCAGACTATCCCTATACCTTCACGGCGTCCACAGCTGATGGGATCTTGTGAATGTGCGTCATCGGTCCAACGCAACAGACGAGGTGCCTTAATTAGTGGACAGTTTAGTTACCTGCCAGGTGACTAATGCGCTCTCATAGAGATTTATTCTGTAGGGGGTGGGCAGAAAAATGTTGCATAATCGATGCCCAGACTTCGGTTGTGCTCTTGATGTGTTGAGTTGATCCCCAATTATATACGTAGATAGGTAACAACGCATGATGCATGATGAGAATCGAACTGCAGAGGCAAACAAATAATTTTTTCCCCTCCATTTCCTTTGTATTTTGTTGCTTGTGGAATAGCATGAGTTGTGATATCTACTCATTCCTGCAAGTGCAACCATGACACTATTAAAGATGTTTCTCAATACGGCAAATTTTTATTTTTTGTCAACAATTATTGTAATTATCAAGTCATTGCTGAAAATATTTTTGGAAATACATACAAAAGAGCTGCCATCTCTCTCAGGACAGTTCTTCCCTTCCCTACCCATCCTAACAATTGATCCACCGCCAAAACACACAAAAAAAGCGTTCACCACAGTGAAAGACAGAAACCTATCAATGTCATCAATAAATCAAATTCCACTTAATGCCAAAAGTGATGCCTCCTAGAGCCTAATTTTTGGGAACACTTTCTGGAGAATGTTTAACCATTCAGCATCCCTCTCCAACAGCCCCCTTCCTGTTGACCTGTGCCCAAACCCCCTTCTGATAGAAACTAGTATGTGAGCTGGAATTTTCTCAAAAATACATACCTTTGATAAACACTAACAATCTGACCATGCCAATGGTTTTCCTAACACCAGCTGTGTCACTGCAGGAGAAGTATTTCCTAGAGCAGCATGCCAATTCACCTCATCTAGCATCTTTTCCTTATGCCATGTTCAGAAAAAGCCATCATCACATCCCACATTATGACAAGGCTCCAAGAAATAAGGTAAACTGATTTTGTTGTTGTTGTTGTTATTATTGTTGTTGTTGTTTTGGGATTACAAATCCAACTGCTCATGCCACTGGCTTTAGTCACACCAACTTGTGACAACACGGAGTATCATTTTGGAGAAAAACTTGCCAATTCACCGGCTGGACATCTTTTTTTCGTATCTAAACCCATCATCACACAATTACAATGTGTGATCAGCCAGAGTGCAGCACTTGTCAAATTGATGTTCATTTAGTAGATTATCATAATTACAGAGCAGTAGAAGCTGAATTTATACTGTCAAATCACTGCACATGACATACATCATTAACAAATATTTTGGAAAAATAAGAAAGAAGAAATGTTATTACATTCAAAAGAAACAACACATTATTTTGAATTTAAAAAAAGCAATTGGCATCTACTGCTAAGATAAATTCTGATAATTAACTTTTGATTTTCCCTCATAGATATATAAATAATTACTAGTTGCAATTCAAAATGCTCACTAGACACAACTCTGTTGGAACCTTCTACTAATCCTTTGTATCATCCCTACTTCCTAATCTTCGCCTCAATTTGATAAAGAATTTCAACTTTTATTTTCTTAAATCAACAAATCACATCAAAAGTTAGCCAGTTTTCCTTGTCCAATATGTGTAAAAATGTCAAACTTCTTTTAAGACTAGGGCTGCACATTTTCTTCATGCATGCTAGTCAACTGTAATAGGATTATGCCTTGCAGGTCTGTTCTATTCTGCTGCATTTGTCAAAGATGTTTTGAGTAATGTGCTCTCTGAGTTACCTCGGCGGCGCAACAAAATCGCTCCATCAAAATTTCAAGGCTTTGTGGCTTGGCATTCACGGCTAGGTAGGCAGAGGCTCGACTATAGTCCTGGAATTTCATCAAGACACGCATCGTATGCGAATGAAAGCGAGAGTATGTTGTACTTTCTTTTCCAGTGAGCGCACAGTGCATTCACTCCTCCCATATCATAGACGGTGCCACACGACCAAACACATGAACGTGATGAGGCAAAGCGCCAAATGAACATCCATCCATACACACACACACACACAAAAACCCTGTATTTTAGTGCACATGCACAATAGCGAGATGACAAGAAAAATCATTCCCTACGCACAACAGATGTCTACAACAACAACAACAACAACAAAAATCAGGATGTTGGATGACGTTCCTTGGAATTTCTTCTATCGCAGCATAGAATAGTAAAAGACATCGAGCTAAATTTAACTTCACACAGGCTGAATGTGGGCAGCTTGTTCACACGTCATGCAAATATGGGTCAGTTAAGATATGATAACTGTCGAACTTTAACAGAACAAAAGAAAAATCACTATTTGGACAAGGATACGATCCATGCTACAAGTAGGAAGATTGGCGGTTGGAATAACAGGAACATAGAAAGAGTACTATTAAAAGACTTATGTACTGGTATGTTGAACTGCAATGCCATCTGTGAACTGCAATCGCGTGGTGTTCAACCATACCCTTTGCGTTCCCCTCAGGTTATAGTCGCACTCGGTGTAATTGCAACATTTCTTGTCCAATAAGATGTCAATTCTTCTCTCAAGCACTCACCCAGTCACTCCAATCTATCCTTCATAAGAAGGAAGAAAAAAAATCTTCCTTGCCGAGCGACAGTAGTTGCTAAATTTGGCCTCGATTTTCCCCGGGACGCTTGCGTAAGCCAATACAGCCGACAGTCTGCGGCTCAATTGGAACCTGATTGAATGCATCTTCCCAGGAGCTCAGTGCATTTTCTATTGCAATAATGTCACGAAATCATCCCGCGCCATTTTGCACAAATGCCAACATACAAACATCAAACAGACTGCAATATTGACTGCTTTTTCTGGTATCAAATATATTCAATTTTTTTCTGCAATGATTTTCAAAAATTCTCATATCAATTTCAATTTCAAACAGCAAATAACAAGCGACATAGCACCCACACACATTGCTATAGGACCCTATTGATATCCATAAGCAGCAAATAACAGGCGACATAGCACTCACACACGTATTACTACATGTATAGGACACTATTGATATCACTCAACAGCAGCGAGCAACTTTCATGAAATAGCATTTGAAATATGAGCACATGTTTGTAGACTGGGGGGAAAAAAGGCTAGCCCCTTATAGCTTAGGCAAGCCATGGACATTTGCAGATTGGTGAAGAAAGATAGAGCAACACATAACAAATGGTCTAGGGGATGAGAACCGTGACTCACACTATTGCACAGTTTGTTGAGTGCTGTGATAAATATTATGATTCTCTCTCCAATTAGCATGTCCAGTGGTCAAGTCTTACTGACTGACTGGACTGACTAATGGCCCAACACCTTTTTCAGCCATCTTGGACTTCAGGGTAAGTGTTTACATACAGCAGTATCCAGTTACCAGGGCGACGGCTGGCCACTGTAAACAAATCCATGAGCAGCTCTCATCTCCAGGACAGAAGGGTCCACGTTTTTTTCATTTTTCTTTTCAACCATGTCTGATGGCGCGAGATGCTGGAAGCTTATTATCAACATACCTTGTAGCTAGCTATACAGCTATTGAGCTATTAAAGCTGGCAACGCAGCTCTATGACTTCATAAGTTTGCTAGCCTGTAAATTTGCAGCAAGCCTGCATCGATTCTCTCATGATTTTATGCCAAGGAGATGCCTTCAGCATGCAATATCAATATGTATGAATATAAAGGGCCGTCATGTACAACCTACTTAACTTCAAGCTCAAGGCAATTTGATTTAATAAGACTTGGCACGAGCGATTTTGAGCCTGTATCCTGATCCAAAACATTTGATATTATCATGACACTGCGAAGACTCACAAATAACAAGATGGTCACAGTATTTCTGTTTTGTTTGTTTGTTTTTTTAGCGCTGACTGATACCATGAAGAATAATAACAATACATGTTTCAAGGTTTTCATTAAAAAAAACAAAAACAAAACAATACTTGACCTGCAAGCAGTCAATTGAAGGATTGCTATTCAAATTGATTTTCAGCATGCACCGTACCAAGCATGCAGTGGTCACTCTGATCACAGAGACGAAAACAATCTCATGAAAGAAAACGAGATGATACCAAAAAAAAAAAAAAAAAAATGATGAGAGAGGGAACATCAATTAGCCTAATGCACTTCAATCAGAGATTGAATGCGTGTAATTGGCGTCCAATCAGCCTACCCGCATTTAACCAATCAGCGGGAATAGGCATGCATATAAGACAGTAGCCCCGGTCAATAAAATACATATTGCTGAGGCTAAACAAACAACAACAATAAAATGAATAAATAAAACACAATAAAAACCTTAGTCCAGTTGAGGGATAGGATGATAAAATTGTCCTTTTTTTACAGTTTATTAGATTTGTCTATTCTATTTAACATTTTAACTTGACATATGATATCATGATTCATGTTCTTTTTTAAGCATTGTCACACTTTATTATCATTATTATCATTATTACTACCTTTATCATGATCATTTATATTAGAGAAGGTAGTAGCATTAGCACAACAGAAATATAGCAGCGAGTATTAAAGCATTACAATTTGATCATCATAAGGAACAACCTTCTGTGCTTACAGTTACACATGCATGACCTGCTACACGTGAGTTAAGTCATAGATGAAGAATAGATGTCTTATTAGTAAGAAATATTGATTTGAAGAAATAACAGTCTGTTGAGGTTAGAGCACATAATAAGGACTCAAACAGAATGAAAATCAGTAAGCCTTCACCCACATAGGTCGTGTATTACTGGAGTAAAGGTGGTGTTGAAGAAAATACTAATCACACAAATTAAACTATCCATCACACGTATGACAGTCTATTCATATCGTCACAAAATTATTTTGTAGCTTACTGTAACAATTGAGATACATAGTTTGTGTGTGTGTGCGTCTTGTTCTAGTTACTGCACTGCTGTGCTTACCTTCCCACCCTGATTCCGCTGACACAATACCACTGACCCTTTGCAGTCATGGGGGCACAGGTCATGTGACGCCGATCGACCGAGAACATCCAAGTCCGAAACCAATCCTACGGCATTCACTGCCTCGGAAGCCACCTTCACATGATTTCTTCAGTCCACTGTAAACTCATCAAACTGCCTACTACCATGAGAGGAATTAACAGACACATCACTGCACCGCCATGAATGCACCCCTACAAGCACTGCCAACATTTCACGGCGTTCACATTCACCGAGAATAAATCACACAGCGGGAGTAATATTTGTTACATTCCCAGGAAGGACTACAGGATCAAGGAGCAATACTCCACAAAGGGCCATAAAAGCAAATACAAATACAGCGACATTAACACAGAAGTATGACTATTTTTCTTTTCTTTTCTTCTTTTCGACTTTCAGTTTGCTAGGAGTCTAAATACACAAGAGAACTCGGGACCTTTGGTTTGTTGACAGTGAACGATGTTGTTAATAATTGTCAGAGTTTATCTGAGAGTCAATACATTCCCTACATTCCTCTGAAACGAAATAGGCCTAGCTGGCACAGCATGGCAGATATATATTATTAATAGAAAGAGAGTAAGCTTAGTTTTCAGATATTGATAATAATTTGATTCAAAATTCTGCCCAGAGGGATGGCAAGTCAGCTATCTCTGACATGCTCAATTCAGCACAACTCCAACAATAAACTGGGGTCCCTTTCTCGGCACTCGCAGAGAGCAATTCGAGCAAACACTTGCTTGCACCAAACAACATACCTTGTAAGTTTGAATTTGCATACCAAGTGACTTCATGCAGATATACATTGCAATTTCAAAGTAAAATATAAAGCATATTACATGTGTAACTTTTCCTTGAACATCACATGAGCTTTTACTTTCAATGAGGAAATAAAAAAAAAACCAAAAACCCACATACATGAAAAAGCAACATCTTGCAGTCATTGAACTCCAGCCCGAGGGAGGTAAAACCACAGTGATAGACCAAAAACACCCTACAGGTAGTTATCGCTCCCCCCCCCCCCCCAATAAAAAAGGATGGAATAACATGAAAATTCTAAAACAACAATCAAGTACTTTCTAGTCTTCATTCCAGACTAGTGCTTGTTGCTAAGGCCCTCTAGAGGCAGATGACTAGCTCTAGAATAATAAGAACAGTAGCTCTCCATTTTTTGTTTTTTGAAGCTGCAAACTTTTAAGCATTACAATATATCAAAGGCTGTGATATTCTCTGTCTGCTTATTTAACCGTGCATGACAACCACTACCTCAACCTCGTGTGGCACTTTGATAACAGATATCTGGTGGAAAGACTACAACAATCAGCAGTATTGGCTGAGTGATATTCATTGCTTTAATCCTTGAATATCAACCAGACTGTAAACTGAGTTGTCTACTCAGCACATACAGCAGTTGACTACAATATTTCCCCCCTCTCTATCTCTAGTCCAGACATGACTTTCTCAAGTCATGTCTCAAGTCCAAGCATCGCCACACAAGCATTTTTTTTTTTCCGTCCCAGACAGGGAGGTCTTCAGGGCAAAGAAGTTCTGAGAAATAGTCATAAGACCTTTTGCCTGGGGTTCATAACACCCCCCCCCCCATGTAAACACACACAAACAAACATACAGAAGCCATACTATTCTCCAGGTAGCCCCTCTCTGGTATTGACCTCTGACCTCAACCTTGTACCCCTGCAAGAGGGCGTATATCCGCCCATGTGCTTTTCATCACTTCACTCAGGGAATCAGAAAAACTGGTACATCTTGCAAGTCAACTTGGATTAGTATCCGGTTCAAAGTAGCTGTGATACAAAGAAGTTGTGATATCAAACATTTTATCAAACATCACCTTTACTGTATACATATGGTTACTTTCTTCTCGGTAGGCTTATCAACATCAGATTTTCAACATTTTCAAATTTTGGAAAGTTTTTACTTGAGCTTTAAAAAAAAACAAAAAAAAACTTTAGTAATAAATCTGTAATAAAACTATATTCCTCAGCAAACACGTATATATTACCAACAAACTTAATTGAAATATTTCTTCATTCTGTACATCTTATATCATGCTCAAGTATTAAAAAGTAGAGAAGTTTGAAAAATCTCTTCCATGTAACATTCATACACTTTAGATGAAGGAAAGCCATCACAGGTTTATCCACACAAGATCAATCTTCTATTGTCACTGGTTATATTTTCTTGAGTCATCGCATGAAGAAATAAGTGCCACCCTTCAAATTCATAAAAAACATGGATACAGTAAGATGCTGTTTCTTCCCCTTTATCTACAGGATTTCTTGGAATATTAACCCTATCTGTTCCAGGGGCTTTGGACAGTGTGTACAATGCTACGGGTCTTTTTGTTCCACTCAGCCCTCGAAGCACACAAAAAAAGGTGTAGCTATACCAAGGAGGTACTAGGCCAGCTCGCCTAGTACTTCCTTGGCTACACGGAACAAAATAAAACATTTGTACGAGAATGGTTGCTCGGAGGAAAATCTCAATTTGACTGCACATATCCTTTGCAAATCATTGTTTATCGAAAATACTTTCAATTGTGTGACACAAGTAATGATAGATATGCATCTTTGAGATCATCAAACCTTGAGCAAGCTTTTTGAAATATGACGCTTGCAAAACCTCCATTTCCACTCCTCTTACCATGTGATATGTTCATAACCTTAGGCCTAATTCAATACTGCTTTCATTGGTTCGACATCCATATTGTTTCACGACATCATAAGAAACAGTGGAAGCTACTAAATCAGTTTTCATGTCAGGCTTGTGTGGCCGAGAAAAGTCTGGGGCATTACATTTTATAGCTAGAATTGACTCCAAAAGGAAACTTTTATGAACAAAGACAGTTGCATTACCAGTGTTTTCAGGGATGTAAGATCCAAACTACACAGACATTGTATATTGTATGATGACAGAAGTTATAGTAGACTGTCAATGTCAATGTATCATCAAATAAATCTTGCAATGGCATCATAAGAATCTTTAAGAGGAAAGCTTCTCTTTTGTGCAATACATAGTTAGAAATGCACACATAGAAATAAAAAAAACAAAAACAAAACAAAATGACGTGCAAACCATGCCTCTATGTGCATTTTTACTTCACAGCTGTTTTGATAGATATGCCATTACCATGTCAGTTTATTTACTAATATTTGAATTGTAACAATATTATCTGCTATGCTGACTTTGATTGAATTTCACTCAATTATAAATTCTGTTTTGCTTACTTTTGCTAAAAAATAACTCTTCCATATCAATCTTGTGCTCTCTCTCTCTCTCTCTCTAAAATCTGTATGCTGCAAATATCCCATTGCCATGCTTTTGTTTCTTTTCACACATATATTTTGACAGAAACACTGTGTGATATTTACACTCAATAGTTGCTCCATGCTTTTTTGTTGCTTTTTTTTTTCTGGTGGAAAGAATAACAGCATACCTGACACTATTCCTATTCACATCATCACACCGCTCATCCAAACTTGTCCATCAAAATGTCACTGCTTTGATACAGAGTGTGGTGAGTGACAGTGAGCAGTGAAGAATACAGCACAGACTGGATGGAAAGGCAAACAGTAACACCACTATCTGGAGAGCGGCCATGACTGCATTGTTATGGAGGTATGCCACATCCCAATTTCTACTCATGTGAAACCATCCATTCTGATGCTTGTATCACATAGTATCACGAACCCCGCGTTCACATTGGTCCCCGCGACGCGGGGACAGCCACAAGAGATCTTATCTATTTTACGACTGACCGTTCACACTGGTATCTCATCTGTCCCCGAGCTGCGGGGGCATTTTGGGGCTTGGAGCGAGCTCTGCCACTTGAAACCAGGCATAGCGCATGCGCACATTTGATGACCACAGCTGGACGCTATCAATTTCGCCTCAAGGTCACTCTCCCCTCCAAATCTTGTCCCCGTACCCGACTTGCTTCGCGGGGACGAGGGGACAAGTCCCCGCGAGCGTTCACATTATGGTTTTCGAGGAGAAAGTCCCACAGCTCGGGACTTTCCCCGCGACGCGGGGACCAATGTGAACGCGGGGGAAGAGAATCTCTCTTCCCCTGCATATGGGGGGGGGGGTACCATTATATATACAAAGATTCATATTCTTTTACTTAGGTGTTCCCTTTACTAGAGATAACAGTGTTTAGGGGTTCCTTGTTGTTGTTTTTTGTTAAGGTAAAGGTAAGTATTTCTTTGTATGATTCCTTGTAACAAATATTTCAAACATGATACATGATTTCATCCATGAATTTTTAAGCTTGTCACAGCAAGCTAACTTTTGACACATTCTTCATATTTCATAACTTGTCTACTTCTGCAAATTCCTCCCCCTTAACCTTGACATTTTAAACAGAAAAGATAAAAAAAAGAAAGAAAGAAAGCAAGTAAGCAAGCATATAAAACCACAACCCAGCGAAACCACTACACTACAATCCAAATATCCTGTTACCTAACTACACCTGCTGGGTTTTATTTCACGGATCTGCTTCACTCCTTCCCATTGTCTTCATTGTGGACATTTCCAATCTGGAGCACTTGCAAACACTGGCCGAATATCCCCTGCTCTTCCTCTTTTGATTGGTCCCTATGGTCCGATTACAAGATTCATCCTGTGTGCGGGCAGTGACTGTAAAACCACATCCCATCCCAGCTATTTGATTCCATGCATACATAGGCCCTATATCAGCCTGAACAAAATGCGGATGATATGGTAGATAAGCTTTGCGGGCCCAACCTGAGCTACATGCTATCAATACATTGTACCAACAGCTGACCAATGGCAATGACTGGGTTAAACTTAATTGGGAGAAGAAATCACAAGAAAAGTTTTAAGGCTCAGTCCTAGGCTTGTATATATATATACACACACAAACAAACACATGGTCACATGTCTTACTTCACCTCAAAATTTGGAGATCAATTACTACTGAAGGGTGAAAAAAGAATACAGAGTTCTGAAACATTGATTCTGAAGAGTGAATTTAATATTTGATTATTTGTAAGAAATCATTATATGGAAAAAGATTACAAAATCAGAAACTTCACATTTGGCTCTGACAGAAGGATTATACCAAAATAGTATACTGGTATTAGAGGTATACGTCCCAGGGACAGTGTGTTCATACATTTAGAACACAATTGTTGTTGAGATTCAGCGTTAAATCAATAGTTCCCTTATTCCTAATACACTCAGGCTCCCATCAACTCCACGATACAATTTGAATTTGACTTCCCTTCCCCACCAAAAAAAAAAAGCAAACAAAGCCAACACATTTAATTATTAGTAACTGATCAATACTCAGTAAATTTGAGTGCATCTGCACAACTCTTACATAAATGTATCAGCTCTCAGTTACACAGGGACAGGGAAAAATGAAATCATCAATGCAAATCAAGCAAGCTGCATCTTCGGACCTTGGATCTTATCAATTAGTGATACAGATGTTTGAACTCAGGGAATGAGTCCATGTGAGGTCTAAATGCTATTGTTTGCTTTTGATGCTCGAAAGAACTAATGCACCTGATCTGCAGATAGGAACATCTGAAAGATCGAAAAAGCATCGCTATTCCTTGAACGTCTTGAGCTCAGAGAACAAAGCCAGGATGTCACAGACTCTTCAGTATGATACTTACCCTTTTCTTTATTAGTTCTCTACACTGGCTTGAAGAAAGAAGAAAATCATGGGTGTCACTGCAGCAAAGATTTGAGCGTATCCTGAAATATCCTCCAATTAAAACATGAAACACTGCACAAGTTACTATTTCACAGATGAAGTGCTGAAGGACAGAACAAGATAGGTAGCCTCTTCAAGAAGTTTTCGCAACGGCATCCAAGAAAAGATATGATGTCATTGAAGTGTTTTATCACATCCTTAGCCTTCCTCCTCTCCAGATAAAAGCTCATAAGAGCTTGAAAGAGAGTCTGAGCAAAGTGAGAAACCTCTCCTCGTCTTGGCACAGCGTTGCTACATCAGGATGAACTCTGGGAAGCAGGCAACACTCATCTTTCTACCACTTCCTGGCTGACATCCCGTAGGAATCAATGTGTGGTAGTAGATACAATGCCCATGGGGGGAGCAGGAGAAACAGGTGCATCTGTGGTAGGTGGGGGGCAACGGACCCTACAACATCCTGCCACACAGTGATGACATCCCTCACAATAGTGTATAGCAATGAGCATTATTTTCTGGGGGAAGGGAGTTTGAAGATTTTGTGCCACAAAGATTGATGGCGATGCGGCACAGGTGAATTGCCCACAGCATGCACTCCCAAAACACACACACAAACACAGAGTGATGCGTGCACACATTTTCAATCATGGGGCACACACACACACACACACACACACACACATACACAGACACAACACCCAGCACATGTCTCTACCATTCATTACTAGACTATGCCATCTTTCTCAAATACAAGGGGAGTGGAGCTTCCCTCTACTCTGAGGGACAATCCTGCAATGGATTGATGCAATGTGGATGGGGAAAAGAGCATTCTCTCCATCCACACACACACCCCTTTTTTTCAACATCTCTCTCCCCAATACACTAATCAATATGATGAAAAATCAATCAGTTTCTATCAAACCTGGTGGGGGGAGAAACTAGGTAATTCTCAAACTAATTCAGGGAAGATGTTTTTCTGCTACATGTTCTTCCTCTTACTGGGACATGGTGAAATGCAATCAAGTCATCTCCACAGAGGGTAAAATTGCAGAACACGGAAGAGACTGGATGCCAAACTGGTCTATATTGATGATGAAAATTGATTTCCTGGGAATTGCTACACAATTGACAAGGTTGCTCAAAGCAAAACATTCTGTGCAGACTCAAAGTCACAAAACCAGTACCACCAGGGGGCATCAGTCTGTTCGGCACAAGTACCTCTAGCACTAGCGAGCTCTGTGCATTTCTTCTTCATGATGAATCTGCCACATGCTGTTTATCCTGGAAAAAAACAATGTCATTACTCCAATTCCACTGGCTACAAAGGTCTTTGGACTCTGACGAATATGTCTCATTAATCCTCATTAATCATTCCTTCCATTTCTGAGAAATTATAATTCAATCCCGATGAATACCATGGAGTCATGGTATACAAAAGAAAACTTTTTGAAATATGAAAGAAAAAAAACATACAATTTGTCAATACTACAAGTATAGTTGTAGGCTATATGTGTGTTGATGATCCTTCTCTGACATTCTTGTAGTAATGGGACAAAATGGAGGTTGGGGGTCAACATCCGGGGAGTGGACAGGCTACTCTCTGTAACTATCAAACTGAAATCAAGCTCATTTCTGCAATAACAGGGAGCTTTAGATTTTTGCGATGCAGACATTTAGAGGAAAAAAACCTCTTCTGAGCATGCGCAAAATCGCTTATCAAACTTGATCTACTTATAGCTTGTGTTGTCTCAGTTTTCACTATGCATTCTGGGCTATAATTACCTTCACCCAATTCACAATGCAGATAGTGATTTGATGCACCGATCATATTGGGGTGCAATTTTATTTTTTATTAGGTTGCATCCTCGCATAATCTAAAGCTACTTTTCCACACGACACAGGGAGAGAGGAGAACGTCCAATGCAATCGTCGTCTCAAACGTCCGTGCCGCAAATCTAAAGCTCCCTAGTGTCCACAGTAACTGCAGTCATATGATAAAATGTGATACAATTCTAAATGAAACATTATGCATCTTTGTGACTGCTGACCACGACTTCCTCCTTCCATTATATGAAGTGTGATACCTTGGATGAAAAGTCAACTGCCAAATACACAGCTCTGCATTCACTCTTTGGTTGTTACATCAGCTCTTGCTTTCCTTTTCGTTTCTTTTTTTTTTTTGAAGGGGGCATTGGTTTATCTGTGCAAGGTCTAATGAACAAGGAATAATTCAGATAACATGGTGATGAACAAAAACTTTGTACTTGAAAATTGTGAACCTAAATTTCAATCAAAGGAAAAATCAAACAAACAAACAAACAAACTAGAACAACAACCTTGGCAAAAGAATACTGTATTGTCTGTGTTTGGTCTTGCTGAGAAATGCAACACATGTTAAAAAAGCTTATTTGGAAGTGGGAGAGAACTGAAAGGCCTGAGGTTGTACACTTGACGAGTGTTTTCTCGTGCTGGCCCGAGCCTTCCCTGCATGTTGAAAACATATTTCTAAAATTCACCTCCACTTATTCTGCGTCACTGGAGCAGGGTAAGGTAACAATCACTGGTGTTTATTCCTGTAAAATGTCATCCACTCATGGATTTCATGGTAGACTGCAGAATAAAAGCTTGGTTTATGCATCAGATTACAGTGCCATACGAACAAGTCCATAAACACATCCCAGGGTTTTCAGCACTGGAAAATAAATGCTTTTACCCTGGAATTCCTGCTGCTGTAAGCTAATATGATTCTTTATGATATGGATCCCTGATGAAAGCGGTTTTTCTCTTTATGTTGTCATTATCCATACCAATATCAGTACCAGGTTCTTTATAATGTTAATTATGATGTTATTTCGCAGAATTCATTCATTACATCACTCTGCTCAATAATTGGGTCAAAGAACAGCCAAAAATATCTTCTATGGAATGGTATGGTTTACTATTGACTGTGATACATATTCTTTGCCTGCGTTACGATTGTATAGCAGGTAAATGTTGTTTGTTCGTTAATGTATTCATGCTTTAATACGCATTCTGTCAGAGCCAGAGAATCGGATGTATGAATAGTCCGGAATGCCACGGATGGCTTGTTAGAGTAAGGTCTTTAATGTTGGGCATATAGCGGCGTTAACGTGTGTAGAAAGTCATTCTAGCTTGCATCTTCACCACGACCAGTTTAATTGATTTGTAATAATTCGGTATTAAAGTATGCCCCTTAATGAGCCACAAGGTTTTCCAGAGTTTTTCTGCTCACTGAGTTTTATCTCTGGTTTTTTATCCTGGGCCTATTAGGGGTTGATTATCGCCAATACACAGTTGTGTCATACCACAAGTTGAAAGCGAACACAAACGCATCGTGTCGTTGTATGCATATATACTGACAATAAACAGCCAGCTCTAGCCGTCGTGCAAGCCATTCCTTAACATACCGATGTATTTGTTTTCATACTTACCGTCGTGTTTCTTTGAGGTTGAGGAGAGGTGTAAATGAAATTTTGAAGTGTGACATGCGTTTGTAAGATGCTGAAGTTATAGAACAGACCCAATTTTTAGGTAATTTAAGTATCTTAAATACATCATTATCCCTTTTAACTGATACCATCATCCCATCATGCACATACTATTTCTTACACAAGACACTTGCCTGTGGTAGAAAAAAAAAAAAGCCAAACAAACACTCATCCATGCCCATCACGTTTCCTAGTCGCAGAAGTGCACAACCCTCAATTTATGTGTGTGTGTGTGTGTGTGTGTGTGTGTGTGCGTGTCTGTCTGTGTGTGTGTGTGTCTGTGTCTTACCTTGGTTATAACACAGATGAGACAACTGAGAGAAAATGAATCTCCAGCTATGATGTTCCATGATAATTTTACTATGAATACCATTACCTGACTTCAAATCTAACAACCTCCTCACCTTAACATTTCAATCGCCTATGCCTTGGCATTTCTAACGTGCAAATTTTTGACTCTTTCAGAATGAAATGATCTCCAACTACAGAACAATTCTGATCATCATTGAAAGGTCTGAATGTAAAGCATGTAATGCTGAACGTAAATTCCTGCAAGTATGATCTTGGGGCACATGCATGTAATGTCATTTGTCAACTGCGTGTAATTGTCATTTGTAGGGTGGCATGCAGAATGGAGATGAATGGAATTACATATGATGATATGCTTCGGTGCTATATTATCTTCAGAAATGACATGAACAGTGCACCTCCTTATGTTGCAATGCCGCAACGATATACCCTACCCTGCAAAATGAGGGTTGAGAATCCAGGCAATTTCAGTCACGTTTTTTGACTAGCAACGCACGCAGGTCGTCTGATGCTTCGGCGCATCGAATGCAGCTGCTGCTTCTGCCTCAAGAGTGGATTTTTCCCCCCGAACTGTTTGATTAATCACATTATCATCGCTACCCCATCCAAGCAGGTGCATTATTCATTTCTGAGTAATTGTGCATGTGGTATACATGCAAGTCATTCATAATTGCATAAAGATATCTCTCTCCTTCTCCCTCTCTCTCTCTTTTCCCTCTTTTATTTTATTTTATTTTTTTTTGGCTCATTTTCTGACTAGCCAGAAGAGGGTGATGACAGGGAAAGAGTCCATGCAGAGCCAGAAATATTGCATGTCATATTTTGAATCTCTAGCTGACATTCAAAAGGTTGTTAACATAAGACTAGACAAGTAAATTGGCCCATGTCATTAATGTTCTTCCCATTTATCTTCAGGTTTTCTCCTCCGGTCTTAAAAAATGACTCATTATATTTGGGCAAATGGGACAAAAATATGGAAATGTTCAAGGCAAAACCTGATATAATGGTGGGGGGGGGGGGGTGAGGATTAATACAAAATTTTCTTCAGAAACAACTTCTTTGGGAATTGTGGCCTTCAACTACCAGCCTTCTAACAATCATGCTGGCAAAGGCAGCTGAGCCCCACATAATCTCAATATCACATGACTTTTGTGTGTCACGGCGCTAATCGCACTCGGCATTAAATGCGCAGAGCCCCCTGGGCTGTCGGGGGAGGTAAAAGGATTACAAACACAACACCCATTAAACAGCTGAAATGAGTGGCCAAATTATAAGGGGATTTCTGCGAGGGGCTGCAGTACACAAACACTCACGAATACATGTGTCTGCCCATCCAGGCAATGCTCTCTATCTCTTGGTTGTCATAGCGATTCAACATGGGAACCTGACTAATGAAATAAAGCCAACTGTTCTAGGTCCTAGCTTCCTCGTTTTAGCTGTTGCCTGGTTTTCAATTTTAGGAGAATCCCTTTTAATTGCATTACAGAAAAAAAGGACGAAGGTATAATGTACAGGCAAACTCAACCCTAATATGATGAGGCATTCACCTTTCACTTTTGTCCCCTGGGTATATCTCAAGATTCAATGTATGGAATTAAAACATAAACAGCTATAATCTGATGGACTGACTTCAAAGAAAATTTACAGTAAAGAAAAAAGAATAATACATGTAATTCAAATGGAACCTGTAAAATAAAAGCATTATTAGGAATAATACCTATCACTATGTGATCGTTAGTACATGTAGGTCTATAGATACATGTATATATACCTGGCAGAGCACCAGAAGAGCATTTATAGTCTCATGAATCAAGTGCAGTTTGTGTAATAGTAGCATGTTATTTGACAAGGGGATAAAGAACCACCATTGTAGTTAATACAATCCTTTTTTTTTCACGGCCCTAACATACCAAGTATTTATCATATCATTCCCATGGACATCAAAGTTAATATCTTCATGAATGCAAATCACTGATATCATTTTTCTATTGTTAATTTTTTATTATTTTCTTTATTTTTTTATGGACAGTAAATTGACAGGGCAGTCACAGTAATGAAATCAAGATGGCCATTCTGAACACCCAGAGGACAGCATGCTTGTTCTGTGATATCTTCTACGACTTTGAAACATCTGTTTGAAATAACAAAGAAAATCAAAAACTCCAACTATCAAATGTACCAATGTAAGCATATGTTTGGGAGGAGGGCACAAAAAACTGCTCTCAAGCTCAACTGTAGCTACAGCTAAAGGGGTCAATGACGTTGTTTGCCCACCTCATTTTCGCCATTGAGAAAGGCTCCTGTCTATGTAGTCTGGTTTTTTTCTTCTTCACATGGGGACATGAGTCACTGAGCCACAATACCTGTATCATTGGAAAGTGTGATCTTGTTTGGAGGGGACTACCACAGAAATTAAAGGGGGTTAGGGGGCAATACACCCAGATTCTAGGAAGCAGCACAGTTTGTCACTAATAGATGTGACCATGCTCTGACAAACGAGGCAAACAAGCTGAAAACTCTGATGTAATCTTTTCTTTTAACAGGCAGACATTTTCCAGACATGGGTCAAAGTGATAATTGCATCCTATTTCCAGACCTTTTTACTGCATCAACATTTCCCTGAGAATTATCCACTGCAAACTGTACTAATCCAATACTATGTAAAAATGACAGTTTAAGTCTGGATATGAGGCTATTTTAACAATAAATCATCTATAGATTCAGATTTTTGTTGTTGTTGTATTGTTTTCATGGCCTTTTATCTGAACCTCTGTCTCTGCAAGAGGGATGCAGCAACTTCTGACAAACTTGACAATTATTTGAAGTCTCATCACAAAAAATAGTGTTTAGATTCAGGTTACCTTCAAAGTGTATCTGTGCAAGTGCATGACAGATCATGATTAACGTCACTTACTCAACAATGATCTTATCAAATATATCAATTTTATACAAATTTTGGGTTTGCACAGCAGTTGTGATAAGTGATTCCTTTTAAATGCAAACAAAAGCGGGTCATATAAAATTCAGACTGTAGCCATCAAGTTCACCTGGATCACATCAGTTTGATATTAGAGAAGAATTTCTCTGTAAATACAAAATATTCATGACATCCTTGTCCATTTCACAGAGTCCAATCAACAACAGCGATGAAAGAAAAAAACAGCTTACTTTCATTATACTAATATATCCATATATGGAAAGTCCTAGAAGAGTACAAAAAATTATAGGCACCCTACATGCAAAAAAAAAAAAAAAATGGAAGTGTCTACAACCATTGTGAACACAAGAGAATTTCAGAAAAGAGAAAAGAAATTTTAAAGAAGAGATTGAAACTGAGAGAAGACATACTATGGGGTTTCTCGGATGGAATAAAGTGGCATAAGAGCTCCTCCATTTGTGAGTATATCCTATAAGGCTAAAGACCATCAGCTGACAGTGAAGAAAGCTCCTTAAATACACAATGGATTAGTATCACAGGTTTAAGGCTTAATGGATACACAGTGCTAAGATCGCAGAGATTTACCTGAAGAACAATTAATATCACATCTGTTCAGTCTTCAATCTTCCCAAAACTATCAGCTGTTAGCCCAGCTCCAGTTCTAAGTACGCCAACAAGTATCTTCCCCCTTCACCAAGCAAAGAAAAGGTGATAAGCTGCTTGAGAGGTTAGACAGCACGAGGCACAATGGGTGGGACTGAATACAAACAGAGAATGACAGAGGCAAGATTCTAAAATGTGCATGAGAGTAGATTGTAAGCGACTTTTAAAAAGAATGGAGACAAAAGATTACTGTCAATGCGATGGAGATAAACGTGAGAGAATTAGAGGGCTGCTTACAAGTGATCTGGCATTTTTGAACAGCTGAGGATATTATATGGTGAAATCAGATATTCCTTTGTAATAGCAAATTCAAATCCTTTGTAATGCTATTACTACACAACCATGAAGATGCCAATGACCATCACTATGGCAACCCTTCTTTGCCATCCAAAATCCTACAAGTAAGAGAAGTGCATGTGACAATGGCAATGAAAGAAAGATCTGCTAGGATTAAGTAAATAGAGTGGGGTTGATAATCTTAAAGAGATATCTTCAATGGAGTCACACAAGAGATGAAGGCCATTAAGTTCATGGTTTAGCAAAGATAGGGTGTTTTAGAGTTCATTTGGAGCTTGTAGGATTCTCTCTTTTTTTTTTTGGGGGGGGGGAGGGGAGGGGTGGGAGTGAATCACATTTTATCTAGAGTTTGTTTCATGGAAGTAATTATATTCTACCACAAAACTTGGCAATTGCCAATATCAATTCCATGCATGATTCTTGTATCAAACTGTAATGTGGAATTGTGCTATAGTGACTCGGCAAAAAGGAAGAAGATAAAAATCACTTTAGAGCCAGCTTGGAATAAAACTCCAATTTTCCTACCGATTTCAAAAGTCCAATGAACCAATGATAAAGAAATGAAATTGATATAAATCAGCTCTGGAAGTAAACAACCTAAGCTAACAGGAGATACCCAAAATACTAGAAATAGTGGAAAATATATGAAAGATATGACAGACCAAAAGTGATGAAAAGATTATCATTTCACATGACAGATTTGTAAAGGGACAAAAAGAAGCAGCGTCTATGCCTTATTTGGGCAAAGGTTGATAGGCACCTCCTAAGGAAGAGGCAATTCATACCCAGGTCTTCGGGGCAATTTTAGTTCATCGCTCCACTGAACCGCTGATGATCCCGAAGAGAATATTTTCCTTCCAAGAATTGTGCAAACACATCAGGAGCTTGCAGCAGACAGAAAGCATTTGACGGTGCGAGGGCTGTGAACAGAAAGCAACATCTGGATGCGGGACATGATCGGGTCACTAACACTCCACCATCAATCATCAATCGTGTTTCAGGTAAGGGACCAATAAAAAGTAAAAGAAAAAAAAAATCCAACAAAAACAATCACTGAATTCTAAATTTATGGCCTTTGAGAAGACACTGCCAATTGTAGGGTGATCAGCAGCAAGTTTGTGATTTTTTTTTAAAACTAAATTTAATATCAAATCTGCATCTTTGGGAATTCACACAGAAAAGACGCAGTGAGCATTTATGATTGATTCCATGAAACTTGAACAACTAACAGCTATCCCAATGCTACACAGGTACTTTGGTGCCTCACAAGTTCAAACCCCTAATTTCAAATTGAGCAAAAATTCTGACATGTTTAGACACTTTGAAAATGTAACTCAGCAAGACGCTCTCAAAACCTATTTCACTACTGTAATGAAATCCAGCACTAATGAAAGCCCAAAGTGTTACTTATACTCACAAAATAGTAACTTAAAGTCAGAAAATGTGAGTGTACAAATCAATCATCAAGAAGCAGAGCAAGCAAAGGAACTGAAATTTTTGTTTGTTACAGGCACAGATGGGCAGCGCTGATGCATATAAATCCTAAGGAGTAGCAAATTTATCTGTAACCTCAAGGATTGAAATAAGCATTGTGGGTATACTGACCCTGTAACAATGTTTTCACACACCACGGCTGTAGGATCCACACACTACCAGAGCAATATCATCTGTGGTTCCAATCTGGTGCCATGTTTGACAGCCATATTGATTTTCCCTGCTCTATGAATAGATTTTCCCTTGTTACACTTGATTCTGACTTCTGCAGTCAAGTTACAGTGCTGAGGCAGTTGAATAAACACCAAAGGGAGTCTTCTTCTATTTTCTTCCTGCTACTGTAGTGATCAAAATGAGCCATATGTTTTTCCAGCAGGATTCTTTCTTTGTTTAATCTTTATTCTTTTTTTTTTCACACAGCCACATTGCAGTTTAAGATATTCTTTGCCATTTCTACAACCTGAAAGAGACTTCTGCTCAATGAATACTTATTGAAGGTTGTGTTCACCATTTCTTGAAAGTGGTGTTGAAGGCAGCACTATTGCTATTCTATTCTTTCATACTTCTTCCCTGAGTATGCCAGACAAAGGAATACATTATTAGCATAAAATATGCAAAATATCAGCTTTATCTTCCAGAGATTTTTCAGCAAAGATTTTGTAGTATTCCTTAAACTTTTTCTTTGAATGCTTGAGGCACAAACCCATACATCTTTCTGAAGGAAACATTAAAAGTTTATACTCTATGGCATGATGAAATAGACAGGAACTTGGTGTCATCTTCACTTGAAGAGATATCAGTCTAAAGCCAAAATAGGTCAATATATGCTCACAATCGCACCTGTGACTCTCACACAAAGAGTATGATTATCAGGAATGAAGGAGATATCAATTCTGCAAGAGCATTCTCCAAGGCATCAACATAACTATGCTGCAATCTTTGGGATCAAAGTGTGCCAAGCATTCTCGGAAACTCTGTGGACCACACAAAGTTGCCAAACATTTATCTTGCCAACACATGATGGTAAATGGTTGCTCTAACCCAATGCAGCCCAACAGCTGCCGAGACCCTTTGCACTAAATTCTGACATAACCAGGTGCTGTATCTCCCTCACTGCCCACATGTTTCCATCAGGCAGGCATCTTCCTTTGCGTCCAATGGCCACTATCCTCCCCACACCCCCGGTTCTCATCAGTGCCAGCTGTCGCTCCAAACGAGAGATGAGGATCAGACTTTTCTCTGACTCATCTTCTTTGGTTGTCCGAGGACAGAGCCCAGGTCATCTTCGCAGCGTCAGTCCGCTTGGAATGGGACTGGCCATCAGCAACAAATGGCCAAATAATGACAGTTGGCCATGACACTCTACCACCAATCTCTCCTGCCGCCATCGATCCGCCCATCAAACCCTCCCGCACCATTGTGGCTGATAATTGCATCTTGATGAGAACTGACAGCAGAGATAACTGTCAATCACTAGGGATATTGCAATGTCCACTCCTTGAAACTCGAATGAATGTGACTGACATTCAGCAATACCTCTCTCTAGACTTAGAGTGGTATGATGATAGACAGAAGTATAATCGGTCTACACATCACACGTGCAGAAAACAAGTTACAAATGACCAAAGACAGCAGGGACACCCAAATGTCCAGTCTGGAGGACTAGTGTTGCCAATGGTTGATGTGGGGGAGGGGGGCAGTTAGCCTCCACTGAAGTTTATAATGCACCATGGACAGATTAGTGAATAATGGACATGAAATGACAACTGAACAAACTTGC
The DNA here is from genome assembly GCF_964275005.1 of Diadema setosum. Taxonomy (NCBI): domain Eukaryota; kingdom Metazoa; phylum Echinodermata; class Echinoidea; order Diadematoida; family Diadematidae; genus Diadema; species Diadema setosum. Next base: position 24,127,327 of record NC_092686.1, on the reverse strand, counting down.
TATATTTTCAAAACTTGTTCATAATTATGTTCTTCATACTGTATTTCATCATGCTATGTAAAGTTGGTATGTGTGTATTGTATGTATGTATGTATGTGTTCGTGTTCCGTTTGTTCTTACGGACTACACAGTCACACAATTTAATTACATGTATTGAAGAGTTCTATTTACACATTCAGCACAATTACAATGCAACTTGATCTCTGTATCAGTAGCACTCTGAGCTAATGGTTCTGAGAGAGCGAAACAATTTCCTCCCTCTGGCCTTGCATACAAACTTCACATCTTATGCTGATTGCAGTGATGACATTCCACGTGAGACAAAACTAAGGTCATTCCCCCACAGAACTTTTGCTTGTTGCAGTCTTTTAGATAACATGAACAATCATATTATCAGTTTCTCCTCATGGCTGTGGCTTCTCCTCAACTTAGAATGGTATATCTCACATACTTTTCCTAAGATATGAACACAAGTTTGTGGTTAGTAAAGTGAAATTTTGATAATCATACCCTTTGGCAGCAGAATCAAGTACTAATACATTAACTGACCGCAGAGAACAAAATTATGCTCAAGTGTAACAAAGGGGTTCATGAGGTCATGTCATGACTGCCTCCACAATCATGTTTGCTTGTTGCTGTTGGGTTTTTTTATTTTTTGGGAGGGGGTGGGGTGAGAATTGGGGCAAGACATTTTCTTTAACTCACTAATTTAATTCTGTCTTTTATGAAAAAAAGTTAAGGTTTGCTAAGCTTCTGTGTGCAAGTTTACAGATCACCATTGGGAGTAATATAAGAATCTAAGTTCCATCTGTTACGACAGAGTGATTTTATCACTTTCTGGATTAATTAGTATTACATCTGGTATTCTTGCTTGAACAGATGAAAAGAGAACAAGCGCTCTCTTTAATGGGGATAATTGAGCAGTCGATAACATGCGATGACACAGTGAAATTGCACTGCCCCCCTCTCTCTTATACATCTTTTATACAAAAAAGTCCTTATTGTAAGGGCTGAGGATGGAAAAAAAAATACAAGGAGAGGAGGATGAGGCCTGGCGTAATGTAATTAACGAGGACAGGGCCACTGCAGAGATGTGGGGAAAAGAGGGGGTAAACTGTCCTTAAGGATGAGGTGTTTGGATTTTAAACAGACATCTTGCTTTGAGATGGGGACTCCTGATAAGATAAGGGTGATTATCACTCTGACTCATCTGCCCACCCACATCTACAGACATCCATGGTCTTTGAGCCCCTAAATAGCTTCAGGACTAAAAATAAATACACTGACCAAAAACAGAGTTTCTTCCCAGATAACTTCATTCCTGAATTGTGGCTGCAAATTGTGTATTCATATACAAATTATTACATTCCATCCATCCACTATCTCACATGGACACGCAAAGCAAGAATGTATATTTGGTGAATTGGCAGTCTCATATATATCCAACCTTACAGTGACACTTTGAATTTACTAAGAGTAAAGCAATAAAAATGAATATTGAGAGTGCCAATGACAGTACTGTGGGGTCAGGTCAACTTAGCAACGTAGGTTGCAATTGTCAGTATTGATAGAATGGGTAGCGGGGGGGAAAAAAAATAGAGGTTGCATACATGGAAAATCCATTACCACTTCAAAGCCTGGGATTGCCAGTAATCACATATCAAGTGTACGTAAGAAACCCGTCCAGAGCTTGTCTGTCACAATCGCATCATGGCTGCACTGAGCACATGCCATCACAGAGCAGGCACGTACCATTGCCCATTCCCCCTAAAGCTCTGCGACAGGAATGGCTAGCGACTCCAAATCTATTAAGCTGAAACATATTCGTCTCAATCTCGCTTCATTATTTCTTGCTCTATCCCCGTTCGCCCTACCTCACCCCCTTACCATCCCCCCCCCCCCCCCCCCCCCCGCCCCCAGCAGTGCCATCCCAAGCTGTTCATCCAATTCTCTTGGCATACTGGCTCACCAGGGTTGATGGGTCATGAATTTCAATTGACCATTGTTTAACCGTAGGCCATACTCTCTTTTGGGATAATTTCATATTGAGAAATCTATAACGTTCAAAGAGAATAGAATTCTTTTTGCTGGCAGAAAGGGAGAGAACAAGGGAAAGAAAATAAAAACGAAGAAAGAGGGGAAGAGCGAGAAGAAGCGTTGACCAACTTAGGGAAAAGAGATCAAGCATCCATCAATCCAGGGCCCTAAGAGTTTGACTGCACTCCCACTGCTACTCTTTTTGGCGATGAGGAGTGCTCTAAAGGGATGCTCGAATCTCTTTCTCGCCCAGGATGCGGTCCGGGAAGACTGCTCCAATGGTTCCAGGGGCTTTTTGTGCTTCCCAATGTTTTCATTTTGCCCCTTGGCTGTTGTCATGACAAGATAGGTAATCAAACTAAATCACTGCAGTCCAAAACACAGTCTGTCTGTATGTCTGTATGTACATTGTATATGTAAAACATGTAACACATTCCTCTCTTACCACATCATCTTGCTGAGGGTCTCTTTTCTTCTCTCTACCTACTGTAAAACCATAGATATTTGCGCCATTTTAATTTTGTAAGAAGACTAAAAAAATGTAAACGCACAAGAAGGTCATTATCTACACTATACGCATTGAATGTCAGTGGCACTTCACAGAAATTTTATGCTGCGAAAAAGGCTGTCAGCTCCAGTTGGCGAAAATTTGATGCCGCAAAAATATCTCGCTTTACGGTATATATTTATGTGTCCTCTTCGCTTCTTTCTAATTGTAGTATTAAATGGAAATGAGCATCAATGGATGTTCTTCCCCCACCAATGAATAATCAAAACTCTACCTGGCATCTACACAGCGCAAGAAACTGGCCCATTTGATGGCAATCCTACCAAATATGGTTACACCGCTGCACACTCAGCAATTTGGTATTTGTATAATCTGGATGTTCTACTTGCCCGGGCAATATGCACGGGTTTGAGAATAGCTCTCCACCGATAGAAAGAGAGAAAGAGACAGGAGCAAGAGGAGGACAGCAGAGAGAAAGAAGAGAGAGAGAGAGAACGTGAAGTAATAGAAAAGAGGAGACGACTGGACCAGGGAGATTCTATGAGCCAGCTGTGTTGCCATCTTCTGAAGATTTATGTCATGTTTAGACTATGCTGAAGTACGAATGAAGGGGAGCCCAGTTTTAAACGCATCTGGATGACAGCTATATTCCTTCTCCCTCTTTCCCACTCTCTCTTCCCCTCATCCTGGCAAACCTCTGGTGTCACGGGGTGCTATGCCCCCTTGCTGAGATGGCTCCTGTCTAATGATCGCCTTGCATCAGGGACAGATGTAGGGGAATGCATGTTGTTGGTTAGGCATGGATATTCAGGAACATGAAGTTCATGAAGAGCACATCTGCTATGCTCCTAGGGACATCAGATTCACCCATGAAATACTCCTTGCTCAACCCCTTTTGTATTCTTTTCACTGTCTCATCTCCTTCTTTGCATGCATGCATGTATCCATCTAAACTGTGTATAGCTACTCATTAATTCATGTCTCTCCTATCAGTAAAGTTCTCATAAAATGTACTGCCTTTTGCAATTAAACCATATCTCTGGTCTAGAGCTCCTTTCATTTCTGTTATGCTTCCCTTTTCATCTGTATTCACAAAAACAAATGCATATCTTCACATGAAATATGACAGTGATATCAAGGGAATCTAATCTTTCACAAATATCGATGGTGGGTATCATGACTGAAATTGACAAAGTTGCCACATTGCATTTTTTTTTTCATACAAGAACACTTGCCAAGCAATTGGTAAAGAATTTCAAAGCAGATTTCTTCTCTCCTTTGTAACATCTTTCGTTTGCATCCCTTTCCTTCCGCATCTCTTTCAGCATCATCTTTCTTTAGAACGATGATCCATTTTTAGCATTATCTTTCCTTCTAACATTATTCATTAGCATCTAAGCCATCTGTGCCCAGTCTAGATATAATTCACCTTTGTTCTCCTCCCTATAATCATCTCTTAAGTATTTCCTCTCCTCCTCCTCCGATCCTCCCTCTTCCTTGTTTCCACCCCACCTCGCTCCCCACCCCTTCACTCTCCAAACAATAACTGCCTGACAGGCCAATGTCATCTGCCATAAAGGTCAACATTCCAGCAGGATTGGTGTGCAGGCAGGACCAGCACCCAGCCCAGTGTGCTGGCCTCGCTTCCAGGCTATCACATGAGGTGCAACACCCATATCAGTACCCTATGTTATTATTCTTATATCCTCTACATTGCATACATTAGCCCATGGAGAGACTATCCCTGAAGATGCCCTTTGTTGCCTCTTGATAACTTCCACAGCAATTTGGGGGGGGGGGGGGGGGGAGGGGTGAGGAAGGGACATAGTCCTATCTTAAGACTGATGTAGTTGTGTAATGATAGAATCTGATGTATATTGTACTACATATAAGAAAAATGCAATGTCAAGTCTGAAATCAGACTAATGCCAAAGTTGGATGACGCAAAGACATCATTCTGATAAATGCTTACATTATTCATCTTCATTATCATAATTACCAGTGGATATGAGGATATTCTCATTATTTTGATCTTGCCGATCAGTTCACACTTCACTACAGAGCTGGGCATTACATGTTAGTTTTCATCTCAGTCAATTCTGAATCCTCAATCCACTCACAATATAGCGGTTTTCCAACATGCCGCATGAAATGCCATATAATTTACTCTCTGTTAAGGCTGACTGATTACAACAGACATTGTTGATAGGAGGATTATATATGTCCTGTAGTAAACTCGCGTCGCACATCATTCAATTTCAAACAAAATGGCCCTTATTCATGAAGATGGTTTAAATTTAGTCCATGCAAATTTCTTCTGCGTAAATGCCGGTGAAAGTTGCATACGTCAACAGACATGCATCCAATAATAGCCATGCATTGATACAACTTGTGTACTCGCAGGTGTAAGGTATGCCTATTTCATGCTTATTTTGGTCCATGGAGTAAATTTAAACCACAGTTTGGATTCAAACCACCTTCATCTTGAATATGGCCCAAAGAGTTTGGGACAGCAAAATCGTATGACGTATGTATATCTCAAGAAAATCATCAGTACAAATTCATGAGGACTTATTTTGAGTGGTTAGAAGCCTTAGGACGGGTGTGATTCGTTCCTACCAGTTTCAATAAATAGCTTCCTTGTTCTGATTTTATTTTGCTCATTGCATACACTTGAGAACTTAACTAGAAAAAAACTTACAGCGACTTTTGATATCAATTGGCAAGAGCTGTAGGCCTATATGAAAGCAATTTGTGTCTTCCGTGCCCACTCTATGCATGTTTCCTGAGCAAAATCTGTGAAATTAAACAAGTTTGTCTTGGTTTTTTTTTAAAGCTTCCCCAAAATAAACAAGTTTTTATTCATGCATGTGATACACATTTCCATACCCATACATCCACATATGCCTTTAAAAAAGAGAACTGCTTGAATTTTTCTCTACAATAACAAAAATGTCAAAATTCTAGACAATGATGTTTGTTTATTCACTCGAAGAGTGGGGTCATGCATGCCGAGAATAATTGCTGGTAATTATACCTTCTCCCTGAAACTCTTCTCACATTTCTTTCTCGCCCCTCTTTTTTTTTTCTTCCCTTCTTTGCCCACGACTACTTGAAACCCCCACGGGCAATATCCTATCGTTAATGGCTACAGGGCCGAGAATGACATGAATGCGTTTGAGAAATGTCTCAAATTAAAGCGTTCGCGCTCTTGAAGCGCATTCCTGCGATTCCACCCGGCTGCAAACGTCAAGCTTGTAAACTTCTCCCCCGTCTGATCTTCATTTCTTACCGCCTCAAGAACTTCTCTCACTCAGACCACGGTTAGTCTCCCATCCAGACTAACTGTACATTAAGTGTCACTGTCATGTACCCCTCAGAAAAACAAGAAGATGGAAAAGGATTCAGGTAAAGAAATATTTTAATCCATAATATCCTAACACTTCTATTGCTGGCAAACGTCAAATACTGTATATGCCATATACAGTGTATTAAGTAAGTTTATTTATTCATTTGTGTGTGTGTGTGTTGGTAAATTTGTGACTACCATCTAGCTTGCTAAATTTCAAAAAAAAATACATAAATAAAAACCCTGCAAAATATATGGCAAATACGATATCATCCGCTGTTATCCTTGTTTGATGACAAGTGCTAGAATTTGTGAATCTTCTCTCTCTTTTTTTTTTTTTTTTTTTTTTGGGGGGGGGGGGGAGGAAGGAGGGGGAGGAAGAGAGAAAAATGGTATCGAGTTTGGCATCAATGCCATTGCAACAGATGCCTGGACACGAGGCTAGGCAAACGGATTCTCGGTGCATGGAGAGAGTTACCCGCTGGTGTGAAAATACCAGCTCCAGACACAAACACAACATCCATACACATCACATACTTGAGAGGGCAAACTTAACTTTCCCTTTTCCTTTTCCATGCCTGCAGTTGACAATACTGCCTTTCACTTGTGGTATACATTTTTCTTTATTACCTAGGTATGTGCAGATTGTGCTTTAAGATATCCCGTTTGGAGGGATTAAAAACTGACTGTTGATGAAAAAGCTTTGCAAGTTGAACTAAATCATAAGTGCCCTTATTTATAAATTAAGGGCTAGTGACCAATATAACGTGACACAGACTGATTGCTGACAAAGTGGAAACCTTTGTATAATCAATATTTCGCACTGGGCAATATTCAGTAAATTTTGCTGGTGTAAATCATTTTAAAAAATGAGAGTACATTTACGCATTATTTGATAGCTGCAATAAATATTCACAGGTCTTCAGTAGTCGCAATAGTTCAGTTGAGCATTGAATTCTCACAAATCTTCCACACCATGAAACTTAAATATTTCACGTCCATGGTAAAATGACAAACATGTCATGCCATGACATCATCAACAGACAATGGCAACCAAAGATTTCCCCTCTCTCTCCCGTCTGGTCACCGGGCCACAAAAAACCCTTCTACGTTCAAACACGACTAAAACAACACCCACAATGCAAATTATAATGGGTGAACATGCATAAATAAATGCAAACACACGCATATAATTACTCAACCACCCATGCATAAACCTATACAGAGACAAACAGACAGACAGACACATACACACACACACACACACACACACACATACACACATTTATCACTGTTAAGCATTAAATTTCTCTAATACCCTGGCCAAAGCCACACAGTTTGAAGTCATACAAAGGTTTTGATATCGGTACTTACCTATTAATGCACCAATCAGGAATGTCGAATGGAAGAACAGACATGGAAAAGAAAGAAATAAAACAAGAAAAAAAGTGTTACAATAATGACAGGTTTGAAAACATCTAAAAATTGATCAAAATTTACACTGAATCCAATAAAACTGAAATCAAACATATGGCAGTCATCTTACAACAAGTGCAAACAAATGAAATGCTATGCGTGCCTCAAACTGCCATTACAAATTGACTTCTCTCCGTGTGCAGGCTCATGAACAGAATACAAATGAAGATAAATTTTCCCACTCAGAAGCTCTGGTAATCTCCTGATCCCTTAGTCCCACAGCATTATGCATGATGCGGTGTGCATTCTGTGATGTGGGGGAGATTTGATCACGAACAGAACGCTTTGAATTGCAAGTTCACTGTATCATTATATTTACATTCATCCTGACAGAGCCACATCGCAAGGTGAATTCTCGATGGCAAAAAGCCCTGTAATATGTGTGACTGGTGCTCGATGGATCAAAGTGACACTGTTTACATTGATCAAAATAAATGGCCACTTTTCTCAAGGAGGATTGATATTGATTTTTTAGAGTTCTGTGCAATGTCCATATAAACTTTGAGGCTGTCAGTGTGAGAGTGTTATGTGTGTTTGATTTTGAAAGAATGGAGACAAAAATCATACATGTATCTAACTGGTCTACGCAAATTCACAAACAACTCAGGGATCTGAATTCCCCTTTAACCCTATTAATGTCATTGTCTTAAGAGTGCTATTGACAATGCATACAAACTGCTTGTCATTAGCAAGAAGAAGACTGACAAGAATGAATCCTCAAATTGGCAACAGATCTCATTCCTATATCCTGTGGCAGCCACAGCTGTAACCCAAGGTCTCATCCAGGGGCCAGTTCACCTTGAAGTTTGCTAGCAATATGACAAGCTATATCTAGCTTTGTCTTGGGATAGATCCACACCTTCCCCCCCCCCTTCCCAAATACGTACAAATGTACTTGTTGAAATCAATCAAATATCTATATCCTGCCATAAGACTGGACATCAGATCATACGCTGCACGTTATTATTTCTCAAACAACCTAGTGTCAAAACATGTGCATTGGAAGACACATCATGGACGGTGCCACAGTGAAAGAAAAAGTGAAAACTATGTATCAAAATATCCTAAAGAACCTTTTCAATTAATTTCCATCTGTAGTTATGCAACTGAAATGGCTTCTTGTCAGTCTTATGTAACTTTACTTGCCATTGAAGCAAAGAAACTGAAGTCAAAATAGTTCTTATTCAGAAATCTCTATATGTCTTCCCTGAGTTCATAATTCATTGAGCGATATCAACCCACATATCTGCATGCTTCATATAAAACAACACAATAAAACCCATGATTGAGCAACTTTGCAAATGCCACATCCCTGCCCTAGTTCTTGCCTTCCTGCATCATACATTATGTAAATGCAGCCAGACAATCTGTCGATGCACGCTTGTTTTAAACAGTCACACAACTGCAGCGTCTGAATCTTCATATCTGGTACGATATGACTGTCTATACCTTCCTGGGATCAACATCCTAATACCATGTTGGTTTTGTATCTATGTTTGTATCTTCTTCTTTTTTTCTTCTTTTTTTTTAGATGGGACTGAGATGGAACTGAAGGAGTTAAAGGAAGGATGCAAACAGCAGGGGGATAGTACAACAAATAAGTGTTGGTATCAATAAATTGAGTGAATGATTTAAAAAAAAAATTCCAGCAAGATTTATGAAACAAAAAGTCCTGAAATACATCACTGATGAGGTAAAAATAGCATAGATCTACAAAGGCGCTGGATATCATATTGAATGAATAAAACAAGAAAATAACAAGTGTGATTGCTATAAAATGTTCACACTATCTGCACTGCATCACACATATTGTCACTGATTTCCTTGCAATACACTCTATCAAGAATGCATTCGCTACTGAGAATGTTTTCTTAACCCGTTGAGGACGGTTTGATTTAGCTACAACACGCATGCCTGAGTATACTCGGGACTCGTCCTTAACATGGCACATCAAAGATATTTGGGAAAATTTGATAGAAAAAAAAGAGACAGAGACAGAGAGATAGAGAAACAGAAAGAGAGAGTGGGAGAGAGGAGGAGGGAGGGAGTGGCATTTGAAATATAAAAATGACTTTTACTTTCGGGGGATTTTTATTCATCTTCCACCAATCCCTCCTGAAATCCAATATTATTCCCCACCGAGCTCCCAGCCATATGCCATTTTATTACACAGCAAGACAGCACAGTATGGATGTACTGTCAATCTACAGTGGGGGAAGGGACCGTCTGCCAACACATTCCCAGATTTGTGCAGGAATGTGTCGCAATGTGTTCCCCGGGACGACAACAAAAGCCACGTTCAGGCCGTGACGTCACCGCGCTTTCACATGGGATGTCGTTTCAGCGAGATATCATTTTCGTCTTTTTCAAAAGACTGATGGAGGGTTGTGGGAGAAACCTATTAGAGCCTGCAACTGTGATTTCATATCAGGTTATTTAACTCTTTCAATACTACCTGCAATGGTAAAATTAAAGCAGTGATCCCTCAAAAGGGTTAATAGGTTGATATCATGACAGTGAAGGGGGGGGGGGGGTGGGGCTCTGAGCATCTCAGCTAATAGTGGGGAAAAGTGCAGCTTTACAAAAATGGACCAAATATGGAAATATGGCATAACATTCTATTTTCCAACCAAGAGGAAGATCCCTTGCATATCTAAAGGAGAGAAAACACACACACACACACACACACACACACACACACACACACAAGACAACACCTTAACATCTTTAGAATTTTTTATACAACTGATATCAACACAAAAATATTAGCAGAAATTGGAAGGGGTTTCTATTGTTTGCCTAGTTTTCAAGTATCAGATATTCTATCCAGTCACAGACACATTCTTTTCTAGCTTTAAAGGTAGGGGATACCTTTTACAGACCTCCCAAAATGCAGCAAAACATTAAATATGAACCTCAGGGGACTTGTTTAGGCCACTGCTGAGAAATTTGGAAGTCAACAGTTATCTACAATTTGAATAATGCACAAAACTCAACTACTCAGTAGTTCTGTGTGTCAGCCACACTTAAGCCTTTTTGTTGCAGTCTTCTGTATTTTTTTTTAATCTATAAACACAAATCTAAAAGTATAAGAGCTGATCTAATAACATATAGAGTGTGTGGCAAGAATGTATATAGAAATGTTTGTAAGTTTTGATGAACTTTCTTCACAAAATATACATGATGGACACACATGCAGTGCATGGGTCTGCAAAGGTAGCCTAGTAATGTACTGGAATTTACGGTGAGCCCCGAAAAAATTCAATTCAAACTCTAACGGTCAATAAAAATGCACTAAATATTACCTTCCACTTTCAATACTTTATGGGAGTTTCTAAAATGATACTCTCTTCAACATACCACTGTATTTATACAACTCTTCATTCAAGGCATGCAAATGGGATTCCCTACCTTTAAGTCACTTTTTAAGTCAATTATTTGTTTTGAGCAGTTTAAAGCATGACTTTGAAATTTCCATGTGACTAATTAAATAGGAGATTTTTTTTTTTCATGTCTGAACAGAGACATGAAATCATAAAAGTACCATGAAAGTATTCTCCACAGAGGTACTTCTGTCAGATATTGATATGATAGAACAGGGGCTTTGCCTCAAATAAATGACTGTAAACACACTTGCAAACAAACAAACAAACAAACAAACAAATGGCTGTAAACACGGTGCCACTTATTTTCCTCTTTTGATCCTTTCCTCCCTTTCGGAAAAATCACCATAATCAAGGCTCTCCCTAAAATCTACGAGCATAAATTCTGCATTCCCGGAAAATACAGGAATAAATTTATTCAGGGGTCGTTAGTACGGGCGCCGGATTGGATATGGATTGACAGTTCACGGCGGGCTCCAGTATCTAGTTTCACCAACCCTTGCAGAGTTTTTAATGAAAGCAATACTGATGCAAACAAAACATCTGTAAAAAGGAATCTGTGTTATGGCTGAAGAGCTATGATAATACATCATCACTCTTTTACTTGTGCATAAACACAGCCAGCCCTATCGAATTACACAAGTCATGTGACTTCCCTGTAGAGCCTCAAAAGATAGTCTCATGTCATATCATAACAGGCTTGACTACCCCCCCCCCCTTCTTTGATTTCTGACATAATTAAAGTTATCTAAGAAGTCTCATGACCTACAGTAATTACAAACGTTGGAGACAACGAATTACGCACTGCTACCATTTGATCTCAAAGTGGAATGTCTTGTCACGCCATATTCCAAAGATCTGCGTATAAAACAGCATGCTGGTATGTAATAAACAGTGCTTTTTTTTCAGTGTGCCTAAGTAATACAAGCTGTGCTTTTGATTTAGGCTCCCCCACTTATGTTCTTATGAATACTATTTATTCATCACTTGTTGCAAATGTATGTTATCAAAATATGTGTTCTGATTTTTTTTTTCTCTGTACATTTAAATTGTATAATCACTGTAACTCAATTATCTTTGTTTTTTTTTTGTTCTTGTGAACACAAAGTGGAAATTAATTCAAATCATATTTTTTTTAAAAATCAAAACAAAACAAAAATACTGAACTTGAAGTCTGCCTGATATTATCAATGTAAGAGGGGACAGATAGAAACAAAGGAGGATGCTGACAGACAGACTGACGGACAAAATATGTCATGTGTTGAAGATTTGATGTCAGTATGACATTCCAGGTTTGACACACCTCCCTCCGGCCGTTTTTACTCGCCGATAAAAACCTGTACATGAATTTCACGTATCATGCAATTAATTCACTGTATCTTTCCATTCCCCTCTGTAGCTCGGCAGTCATCGTAAATCAAGTCACTTTATCATCCATCTGGCTGCATATCAGACTCTACGCAGCAGACAGCTGCGTGAGTAATTAGTTGTATAAATAGCACCGTAGTACGAGGACATGCCATTGACCTCCAACAATTCACTTTGCAGGTGGAATACGCTGCCGTGCGCGCAACATCCGTTCATTACAGCACTATACACACGGAGGGAATCTCTCACCTCACTGAAACCCGAGCATTCAATTGTTTTTCAGAAATATCCACGGAAGATTTCCTTGAACAATGACAGAATTCCATATCCATTTCTTTCAATTCAATAATCACACCATGGTAGCTCATTGCAACATGGAAGGTAAGCTAACTTCATTCTCAAAACCTACCATAGCTTACTATCAAGAAGTTACTGTTACAACCTTCCACCTAATCAACATCACCATGATCAGAAGATGCCACAAGCTTAAATTACCAATAATGTATTTAACACAAAAGTTTAGATTATTTGATTTCTCAAAGAAATTAGCAAAAGTTCTCACAGCATAAAATATCCAGCAAATTTAATTTCTAGACTTTGTTGATAGCACTGGAAAGGTGTGTCCTCCAGCTTTTAGCTCATGACTACCCACTACCGCTGACACCTAGCTTTGGACATGAACCATACAATTCATCATCAATGCATCAATGATACACAACTATAGCTCTTCAATAAATTTTCACAACACCACACAAAGATGTTGCCATGACTTTGCATCCTGGTTCCTAGAATCTTCTAAGTGGTGAATGGTTCCTGGAATGCTCCATTTGCATCCAGGAAGCCAAAGTGTCTGAGCAATATTTCCATTCATATATCGTCTGTTGAGAATGAGAAGGGCGTTAAGTGGTCGTGAACACTATGGGTTTAGTGGCAACTTAACGCCCTTATCATTCTCAGCCGACGATATTTTGTTAAAAGTGAAAAAAAAAATGACAACAAAACCATGTGTAAATCACCCCTGTGAGCTTCAGTATTTTTCTTATTTACTGACACAGTATTAGATGGTTCATGGTCATAAATGTAGTCATGGCAAGAAGACATTGGAGTTAAATTGCAAAGATTTACTGATATTCAACCCTTCAATTTCCACTTGCAACTATACTGCATGAGAACTCTATGGTATTCCAAAGAAGTTACAACAGGAGAGTTAATCATTTGCAGAGTAAAACCAACATGAATCCAGATCTTACCCACAGATCTATGTTGCACACGATGGATATAGTCCAAGTGGCCGGAACCTTAAAAACTCTGATGGCTTACAATAAAAATCCACAAACACACATCCACAGCATAAACCAAGCACGTCTGGATTCCAGCTGGTGCGAGCTATCTGGTAGCACAAAAGCAATGTTCAGTTCTCTAGGGTTGTAACTTTGACAGAGAAGCAAATACAGGCTGCAAAAGTTTGATGCATACGTGGAGACACAGTTGCCGAAATGGCCGCTTGGCTTGACTGTTGCTAACAGCTGGAGGCGGGCACGATTCCCCCTCTGCCTCTGACCCCAAACTTAACCCCTCTTGGCCGACGATGGGGGAGAAAACACGCTTGGTTTCTTCCTGACCAGCCAAGCTTGGGAGTGGACAGGGGCCAGTCGTCCTGGTCCCGACGCCCGGATCTTCAGAGGGGGGTCGCCTGCCTGCCAGCTGCAAAACGGCCTGATGCCACGCTCGACTTCCTCAACGGGATGCGGAATGGGATGACAGCGGATGGTGTAAAATTATTTCTTTATAAGTTTGTTTTTAATAGGACAGCTCTACATCTATATACACCAGGGGGCCAGCCGGAGAAAATCTGAGCAGTGCTCGGAGTCTTTCTTTGGCCGAATGTCCGTCAATGAATCAATTCCGATGTGGTCATTAGTAGGGGGCGAGAGCGAGATGCGGTTGTCGTCGTGGAGACACCAGCACCGACCCCCGTGTGGTGATGCGGAGCCAGCGAGGCTGCATCCCAGTCAGGAGGAGGAGGTGGAGGAGAAACGGCGGCGAGAGGAGAGAGAGAAAGAGAAAGAGAGAGAGGGCAAGGGAGCACACTCTCTCTGCCCATTCGCTCGTCTCACCTCGTCTCCCGCAGCCTCGATTTATGAAAATGAGCGGCATGGGAGATGAGGAATGGGAGCGCTACAACACGACAGGCTTGCGCCGGCCGTTTCACCGAGATGGAGCTAGAGATCATGGGAGACTGAGTGATGATTTGTGACAGCGTGAAGAGACCAATATGGCCACGGCAGACAGACATGCTAATAGGGAAGTCAGATAGCTGGACTCGAGAGATCCTATTAAACTGGTTGATCAGGACGTCCATACATAAGTACTCTCACAAACTCCATGAGTCGACATAGACAGCACCTCAAACATCACTGACATTATGCTGTGTATAAACACCAGTTGTAGGTATTTTTTGAGAAGAAGGGTTGTGGAGGAATGGTTGCAACTTGCCGAACTTTGCAGAACCCTAGCATCAAAGACAAAATTTAGAGTTAATCTTAAAGAAGATAGATAAAGAGTCAAACAGCTGCAAAATCTCACTTAAACACCTTCCCACATTGATATTTCAGAAAACACAGTAAATATTGAAAAATGAATCCTTTAATTACTCATATTTTCAAATGCTATTCCATGCAGTAGGCTATAATCACATTCTATGACTGTTTGGTTTCAGTGTTTATTTTGATGTAATATCACAGAGAGTGACCATTACAGCCTTCCATTCGATGAAACACGTTATAATTGAAAATTTATTTCCATGACTTTATATCCAGCCTGAATTACAGATGTTCTGTCAGTTCCATACTGTTACTTAGCAACACTGGAGACAGGGAATGATGGTAACCTGGAAAGGAGGAAGAGGCACAGGGTAAATGAGGATGATATATGACAGGATGTCACGGATATGAAGAGGAGCTGAGGAGCAGATAGAGAGAGATAGAGAGAGATAAATGGAGAGAGATAGATAGAGATAGACAGATACAGATAGAGAGAGATATATAGTGAGAGATAGACAGAGAGATGGAGAGATGTATAGAGATAGAGAGAAAGAGATAGAGGGAGAGAGATAGATAGAGAGGGAGAGATACAGATAAAGAGAGATAGATAATGAGAGATAGACAGAGAGAGAGAGAGATGGAGAGATGTATAGAGATAGAGAGAGATAGAGGGAGAGAGATAGATAGAGAGGGAGAGATACAGATAAAGAGAGATAGATAATGAGAGATAGACAGAGAGAGAGAGATGGAGAGATGTATAGAGATAGAGAGAGATAGAGGGAGAGAGATAGATAGAGAGGTAGAGATGGATAGAGAGTGAGAAATAGATAGAGAAAGAGAGATAAAAAGAGAGAGATAGAGAAGTGGAGAGAGATAGATGGAGAGGGATAGATACAGAGAGATAGATACAGAGAGACAGACAGAGAGAGAGATGGAAAGAGATAGATGGAAATAGATAGATACAGAGAGATGGATATGGAGAGATAGATGGAGAGAGAGAGGGGGAGACAGATAGAAAGAGTTAGGGACAGAACTGTTGAATGATGTCACAGCTATTCAAAGCGCCATCATCTCTGTCACTGACCGATGCATTTCGCAGATACCCTTCCCAGATGCCTATCAAACGAGAGCTCTCTCCTGGTCTAGAATGAAGGACAGACATTGACAATGACTGAGCTCCATCTCTGAATTTGACCTAGCCTCCAGTCCATACCCAAGGGTGCATTCACAGGGGCATATCTTGGGCTCTCTTCAGTGGCATGTACTGTACCTGCAATTTTTTTTTTTATATATAATTATGCTATACAATGTGATGCATTAAAATTCAGCTTTTGGGCTTCTACTTTGCATGCTTTTTCTTTTTCACTAAACTATTCATCAATCGATCGATCATTCACTCACTCACTCACTCACTCACTCAATGAATCAATCAATCAATCAATCAACTGATCAATCAATTGGCTCACACCTACATGGATTACAGTGTACCAGTGTTTACAGTATCTGACCATTAAACAAAAAAAAAATGCTAGGGACAAATCTACAGTGTTTTTTTTTTTTCCTCTCATTGTCAAACATTCCATTTCCAGGGTGTGCAAAAGATGTTAAAGAATCATCAGGAATAGAAAGAGATAGTTTCAAATATAGACAGGTTACAGACAAAAATCAATCAAATTGCAATGGGACAAAAAAAAAAAGTCATCCCTCCTCCAAAACAACAACTACAAAAACCTTACCACACCATCATCTATTGCTTAACTGTTGACCTATAATCGTATTACTGGTGATCTTGTTCACACAATGCTACTGTTCATGTACAGGTAACTTAATCATACAATGAATATTCATCCACATGAATATTTGTGAGAAAACATATCCTCTGACAGCACTGAAGTAACACCGGATAGCTCAAATGAAATTGTTCATTTTTATTTTTTTCTTCTTCCGCATCTACCTGTTGACATTGTGGATGCGAAGCGCACAGCAAAACACGTTTATTCTCGAGAGGCTATCACTGCCGAACGTCAACAGAAATTTTAGCAGATACA
The DNA here is from genome assembly GCF_964275005.1 of Diadema setosum. Lineage (NCBI taxonomy): Eukaryota > Metazoa > Echinodermata > Echinoidea > Diadematoida > Diadematidae > Diadema > Diadema setosum. Next base: position 24,110,615 of record NC_092686.1, on the reverse strand, counting down.
GAATCACTTCAGAGAGATGGAGAGGGAGAGAAGGGGTGCAATTTATCATGCAAGAGAGTGCAGAAATAGGATCCAATGGCACGTTCAAATTGGGAGAGGACTGTGCAGAAATAGAGAAAAACAAACATCTCCATATTGGATGGAAAACAAGCGAAAATATTTCTGTATCATAATACAAAGCCAAACTTCCCCATCATTATCATTTTAGAATCAATTTCTATCACTATTCCATCATTGCTGAAGATTTTGGATTGAATAAGAAAAAGTCATATTCTTTTATATCTTTGACACTCTATCAACCATGAAGAAGATCTGCAGTAATAATAGTTACATGTACATTCACAAGATGTTCCTAAACTTTCAGATTAACTTGAAGTTTCAATCTTTGATGATTAATTCATAGTTTAGCCTCATGTAGACATACACGAAAGTTAGCAATCTTAACCCGTTGAGGACGAGTCCCGAGTATAATCGGGCAGGTGTCTGTGGAAAATGCGTGTTGTAGCAAAATCAGTCCGTCCTCAATGGGTTAAAGATTAGTTGATGGTTAGAATCACAAGATTTCTTAGGGTTTATGCTCCATCCATGAGCCGCGGAGGGTCCCCATTTGCAGTTTAGCATCCTTCAGATACAATAATCAATAAACTTGAAAGTTAGCATTACCTCTCCGTAAACCCTATTCTCTCTTAGCTTCTGGGTCAACCGCCAGTGTGTGTTGTAAATTACTGTATCGTAGCACATTATCGCGAGTATCGCTCAAGCTGCTTGGAGGTATTTCTTCTGGCTCAGTGGTGTAATCACAGAGTACAACTCTCCTCAGAAGTTCAGTCGATTAGGTGGTGTGGATGCCCATTGTAGTTGAAGACTACAAGTTAATCATCAAAGTTTAAAACTTTGAAGATTACAAATGTCGTGTGAAAGTAACTATTGACATGGCTATTTAGGCTTTATTACAAAAGTCTCCCCTGTCCATGCAAACAGCCAGAGACCCTTCTCCTTCCCCCCCCCCCCCCCACCATCTCATTTCTGAAGACATTCTCCTCGAGGATCCATGATTGACGTCAACACAAACTTGGCTGCAAAGACTCTGGCTTTGCATGCATAATTCTCCTGCAACACTTTGCTATGCCCCCATGAACAGAGATGATATCTTGTCCAAATATAATTTGAAATGATTAAAAAGAAATACCGATGAATGGTTCTTTTTCCTCCCAGGGTATCAATAGTCTGCAAACACACACTCTGCATGACATAATTTGTGCATAGAACCAAATGAAAACGACAAAATTAACAATTCTCTACATATTACTATACAGACTATACAGATGCTTTCTTTTTGCATTGAACATCCATCCATAAGAGCATAAATGCACATAATCAGGTGATGAGCATAACAATGATCAAATTGTGAATACCTCACATCAGTGTCGCTGCAGTATCTGAAATGCAAGACCAGTAGCTTCAGGATACAATAGCCTTACTTCCATTTGTCTGCACTGGGATATTAAGCCATAATAATGGTGTTCTGCAAAAAAACTTTATTACCACCAGATCAAGGGTTTAGGAACTAACAGCCTGGATGTAAGGCTAGTGATGACCCTGAGAAAAAAGGGGCCATGATAGTTCCTTCTGCCTCGGAATGTCCAAAGCCACGAAGGAAAGGATGAAAGTGAAAGCCAAGTGGAGGCTGGCTGAACTAGATCACAGAAATTGGATGCAGCTGATGGCAATTTTGACAGTTTTCCCAAATGAAATTCTGCAAGAAGAAGAAGAGGAGGTGGAAAAAGAAGGGGAAAAAAAAGGTTTGTTGGAGAAAAACAAGGCAAGGAAAATATCCAAGCTTTTCTCCCTGCTTCAAATGACTAAAACAAGCATCTCCAGTCTCCCTTTCCTCCTGAAATTACAGAGGACATTGCACGGCAGGAGGTGATGAGGTGTTGCCCCACTCCTCAAACACAAAATCTGCAGACTTTGCTCCTGGGCTCTGAAACTTATCTTTATTAGTTAGTGTCAAGAAATGAATAAACAGCAGTATCATAACATTGCATTAATGATATCGTTTGAACAATCAATTTCACTGCTATTTTCACTTAAAATCTAGGAGTTTAGATCAGATTTTTCAATGTTCTTCTTTTGAAGCACAGTTATATGAAACTGATATTCCCAAGATCTGTTACCAAAAGCAGACATTTCTCCCTACCCCTATTCACATTCTATTTTGATCATCAAAAGTTTCCAGATAATGCTAAGCATCACTGGGAAGGAAAGAAATATCAAAACAAATGTCATAGATTTTTCTTGGCCAAATTTAGACTGTATTCTCTACATTCAAGATAACTGCGCCTGGTTCATCATTAAACATGATTATTTACAAAAGCAAATGCGTGATAAGAAAGCATCAGGTGCAGTTTAAATTATGAAGTACTATAAAAACTGATATATATTCATATTGCAAGGGCAGATACATAATGACATTTGTAAATTGGGGTCAATCTCTGTCTGTCCATCTTGGAAAATAATAATGATGATGATGATGATGATGATGATGATGATGATGATGATGATGATGATGATGATGATGATGATGATGATGATGATGATGATGATGATGATAATAATAATAATAATAATAATAATAATAATAATATTATCATTATCATCATCATTATTATCGTAACAACAGAATCAGTATTTCTGTCTGCATAGGACAACAGACACAGGATGTGTCCCTGAGCATTTGCCTACATAATTACGGTGAGTTGTTACATGGCAATCCAGACACGAAACAGCGATACTCCCTCTGGGTTCAGCAATAAGGTAATTTGTCCTGCCGGCCCCTGCTCAGCTCACACCGTGCCAGTGTTGCTGTAGTGATACTGTAACGCTTTATGGAGCTGAAAGCCGTCGGCCGACTGAATAAATAGGTGGGAAAGCCACCCTGCCGGTTTTCGAATCACAGCAAATGACGAGACACAGTGTGGGTCCTTTACAAGTTGTGTTGTTGTTTCAGACACCTCCAGGAAAACGAAAAGAGTCAGCGAGGACCAATCTCTCAAACTTCATTCTCGAAGTAATTTTACATCATTATTAGCATCATCTCAACGGAGAACTTGAACAGTCCACCCCCTTGAATTCCCTAGTCACTCTTGAAGTTGCTGCATTGGAATGGAAGAACTCTATGTGGTGGTAAATATTACAAATAATGTTGTAAATATTGCTGCATGCATCACACAAAAACATCGGAGAAAACTTGAAGGTTAACTGTTAACTGTTCCACATTTTTTAAAAGACGATAACAACAGCTTTGACACAGGCTGGCCTAATTCGACGATACCCTGCAGCAAACTTTTCGATACCCAACTTCCAATGATCCTTACTTCCCACTACTAGCACTAGTGAGAATCAAGATTACCGAGATATTTTTCACAGGCCAGACAGATCAAACCTCGGTTTCTGATTACTGTCTCAAGTTTTTTTTTTTTTTTTTTTTTCTTGTGTAGACCCAGCTTCCCATCCTCATATTCCCATATTCTAGACCACCCCACCCCCATTCAACCTGTAGCTTTACTAGGAGAATCATCTTCTTTTCATGTAAGCCACAAGAAATTATAATGACTTGAGATGAAGGACAATGTGACACCAATTTCCATTCACTACCTATTATTCTTCATCCAGATTGAGGGATTTTTCATTGTACAACTGTCCTGCACCTGAAGGCAAAGGGGACAAGGGGGGGGGGGGGGTGGCAGAGAGAGGGGGAGAAGGAGGAGAAGTTCAAAGAAAGCAGAAACTGGAAATCATTGTCAGCTCAATTCAAAAAGTCATAAGCAATGCAGATCAAAACTGCAGTGCTGGAAGTCATCAAGGGTTAGATGAAATAGGAGAGGATAGTAAGAGTACTAAAGATTATAAATTAGATAAGATAGTCTTCCCTCTATGATATCTCTAGTCTCTCTTCAAGTCTGTGAATGGTTGCTGATGATGAAGTCAAGATGATTAACCATCTCTACAGATGACATCATTCCTCAATGAGAATGGTAGTACTATGAGTAACTAAATGATGGTCTAATGATTGTTTAATGATCTTTCCATGTGTATATCTTGTCCAGCAACTGCCCTATCAAAAAAAATCAAAACCGGAGCTAGTTTGCCAACAATGTGATAAAACCGCTGGAGAACAGCCTAAAAGTCATTTTTGCTGGGTGCTTTCTTGGCTTGTATACGCATAATAGCTTCCTCCATAAATCCCCAGGTTTAAAGTCATGTAGCATCCATATCTTCTCCTGGATTTCAGAGGGGTTAATAAAGGTTACTGCAGTGCTTTCACAGTCTGATCATTCTTGCTGCCTAAATATGAGCTCAATAGTAAAGCCAGGTCCATCTTTCAGTTTAAAGCACCCGTAACCTCCAAAAAAGTAAATTCCTTTCTGACTTCTTCACTGTTTTTTGTTGTTTTTTTTCAGACAAAAGTATGTTTGCAAACACTATGAAATTATTCTAAGCTAACTATGACGTTCCAGATTTTGCATGTCTTTATCATCACTCTAAAAAATTGCAGATTGACATCTGCCATGATGCCTTATTGAAACTTAGTGCAATATACTTTCGTCTAATCTCATGCAGGAATACACTTACTTCCTCACCATGGAACTTGTGATTCATAATATTGTCATATTCTAGCAGTGAAACAAAGACGACTGATAAGCCGGAGAATAGGGCAACAGAAACTTAACTAGGAGAAATTGCCATCTATGTACCTTTTAGAAGACTGAAAGAAGGCAACTTGTCCCTTAAGACCCCTAATTCTTCTTGTTATTGACACGACAAATCTTTGATGAGATTGGGCTCGGGCTGGGAATCTACGGTCACGAATGGACATAAACCTCGGATTGCGAGATGACTCAAACTGGCTCCATCGTCATCCGCGCGTTTCTGCCCCCTCGCGCCACAGTCCACAAACATCGTAAACACCGTTAATTACGGATGATTTCCAGGAATTTGAGGCTTAGTGCATTCCTCGGTCTGGAGATAGCAGCTCCAAGTCTACCTTAACATTTATTCTGACCTTTCTACACATGCAAACATGACCTCACCTCACATCCAACTGGACCCCTCAGAAGACCAGCTTAGCGTAGCTGAATATGGGCTATCCAGCCATCTCCTCAGATGGAAATGAACAAACAAACCTCACAAATAGTAGCTGTATCACAAAATCAATCATTTTGAACAAAAATAACAGCAGCCTTAATTGTTGTAGTTGTCGTTTTTTTTTTTCTTTACCTATACTTTGGCTATACATGTAAATGAATGGTGCATAGTAATCATGTGGATTTGTCATTTTACATGAAAATTCCCCTAAAGCACATAGGCTACATCTTATTCATGGGTAACACATGAAATCTCTGGAAGAAAAAATAAAGATGAATAATCTGTCTGAATTCCTTTGGTGCCAGAAAAAATAAAAATACACACGCATACACTCATATGATGAAGTCACTGGGATGGGTGCCCTGTTTGAAAATGAAATATGGAAGACATTTTGAGCTGGTGGTCAGAGAAGGGTTTACAGCTTGTAGAGTAAAAGGGTTGGACTTCTTGTAGAAGGGATGGTATGGACCTACACCAAAACAGAACTTGCATCTGGGACTTGGTACTCAAAAGAACATGTCATCAGACCTGCTCAAATGCCATCCCGGACACAAAAGCTCCACTCAGTAGTGGAGAACGCATCTATTGCATGGTACCGCCCTCCCGTCTACAGCAATTGTTTAACTTCTCTTCTGCCGTAATGCCTCACTGCACCAGCAGCAGCGGAGTGAGGAAATGGGGTGGGGGGTGGGGGGGGGGGGGGTCACTGCAGGGAAGGGGAGAAGAAGAGTGTCCGTGGGGGAGGGGATGGGTGGGGATCATTGCGATGACTCAGGTGTTATGAGGGAACTGCTTAATGCATCTGGGTCAAAACAAGAATTATAAACACACCCAACATGGCCACATGAGAAGCTGTGATTCCCTGAAGCACTACATACATACAGAGTATGATTGTCAGTTGGTAGATTTTTCCTCCTTTGTTTGTTTAATTTGTTTTGGTTTGTTTGTTTGTGTGTGTGTGTTGTTGTTGTTGTTGTTGTTTGTTTGTTTGTTGTTTGTTTTTTTTTTTTGGGGGGGGGGTCACTCAACAACAAGTTAAAGCATGGACCGATTTCATTTTGACATCATATGATCTGTGGGTACTACCAAAGACCATCCAATGCAGACTATGAGCTTCATGATCTTCATGTACGAGAATGAATAATTTGCCTTCACTATCTCTTGCTGTGAGCTGAGTGCCCTATTTCACAATCAACCCTGCATGCTTTCTAACCTATCACAGCTTTATGCAAGAATAGCAGCAGCGTCAAGGTAGTAATCTTTCATATTTTTTATTACCACATCATTTACTAGTCAGATGATCAGGAGGCAATAAAACATTTCCATGAACTTCCTCATACTTTCTACTGATGAGAGCCTTATTATTCATGAACCTCCAAGGTTCAACACTACATGTGCCCAGGCACTTCGCCTAGTGTATCAAACTTGTCTTGGAAGCTTTTTTTTTGTCAGCATTCAGTAAACCATCCAAACCATGACCCACTTGCAAAGATAGCAAGCTCACTCAGGTGTAGCAGTGAGCCCTCAGTCCAACAAGGAAGGCCATGGTGATGTGATAGTGAGCATTAAGGGGATTAGATAATCTCTATTCAAAGACAATTAGTTTTCAGACATTTGTATACCAATCAGTGTACAGAGTGCCCCAGTGAGCGTGCTAATCCGCAAGCAAAGCACAGTTAGGGCTTCCTCTGCTCCCGATTCTGACTCAATGTTGCTAACTTGTATTATGATGGTTATTACATTTATCATGATTCTTTAAAGAAATACTTGATTCCCTTATCAAATCAAAGACTAACACATACATTGAGATACTTATAGCTTTACTTTTCTTTCCAGTCTCCTCGTGGTAACATACAGATTAGACAAAAATCACACACAGGTGTATGCATTTACTTATCTATCAAGTCATGCTCCAGTTTCTAAAGAGCTGTTGCTACATTGTAGAAATACCCCAGCGCTGTGTACGTTTTGCAAACACTCTACAAAACTACAACAAGCATGTGTAATCATCTACCACAGAACCCCTCTTCCTACAAAAGAAGGCTGCTTTGCTCCAGAAAAGTATAACTCCCATTAAGAAGGGACAGGAAAAAAAAGATGCATTTTACAAGTAATTTGCTATCAGAAGGAGACCAAAAAAAAAAAAAAAGGATGACCATATGTGAGCAATCTGCCCTCATTTTGTTCATAAATTCTGGAAAGGGGCAAGAAAAAGATACTGCATCTTCATATTCTCTTCAGAATGCAGATCCCGTTGCAATTTCTCGTGTACAGCAGTATCGCGTGACCCATTTTATGGAACAGGTTTTGGCGCCAGCTCACATGAAGTATCTTTACCCCCTCATCTGTTAGCCTGGCGAGTTTAGTGACCGACATGAAAACTGTATTGTATAACTGAGGCGGCTTGTACAAAACAGACGACTAGCACCAATATCAAATGTGAGCTCATGTGAGTGTGTGTGTGTATGTGTGTGTGTGTGTGTGTGTGTGTATTTGTGTGTGTGCATGCATGCGGGTGAATACTGTCATAAAATTTCAATTTATTGCAAACACATGCCACGTATTAGCATGACGCAGACTGAGTGCCTTGTTAAAGCTGCCTATGTGTTTCTCAATTCCCTATTCCTAACTGCTCCAAATTTTCTGAGAACGCGAAAAAAAGGGGAAATGCTGTGTTGCCAGCAATCATCGCACAAGTCTGAGCAAGAAGGAGTAGGCCTATATGCGCTGTAAGGGGACTGCATGCTGTTGATATAGAGGGCATGGTTTAATGTTTCCAGATGTAGAAATGTGTTCTACATGGCCCTATACACACAATCTGTGTCCCCGATATGAAGAAATCACAGTTGAAAATAATTTGTTTTTATATAAGAAGAGAATATCTGCATGTCAGAACTCATTTCTATTCATTGACAGCAGTGTTACGATACACTATTAAAAAAAAAAAAAAAAATGTTTATAATATGATGACGCTGTTCCGAGGTATCTTAAGAGCTGCAGCAGAAGCTTCATAGTATTTGTACATTTCAATTTTCCTCCATCCATTTGAATATCATTATGGCTCAGGTGGCAAAGCTCAGAAAGTGTACCTATAAACATTGAGTTAAGCATCATGTTGAATACAGAAGAGCAATTTTAACAGTTCTCACAATCACATACTGTACGTAATTATGCAGTATAATCATCATGAAATGAAAAAGTATCAAATATACACAGAACAAGACGAAGCAGTCTCACAGTCAGTCACCGAACTCTGCCAGAAAATTAATGGAAATGGAAATCAATATTTATCAAGTTAGCCGAGGCATGTATGCAGATCTGCTTTCCCCCTTTTCAAGCATAATTGAGTTTAATGCAAGGAGGAAACATTCAACCCATCACCACGGAGAGAGAATCACAGTTTTCACAAATTCCAAGGAAGCCTGAAACAAAGGGACGAAGACCGGCCAGCAAAACTTGATTACTCTCGTAACGAGGAATGTTAAATAGAAGCGGCGAATCGGCCGACGACGGGAGACCACACAACACAGTCTGGAAGACACCGCAGAGACAAAAGAGATGCGGCCACGCGCCGCAAGGGCAGGAATGCCCGCATCCATAGCCCCGGTTTTGTCAATGGGAGAAATCCTTGGAAGATATTGATTTGGGGAGTTAAAATGGCTGCCTCTGGTCTAGCTCTTTGTTTACGAATTGGATTATGGCATGCGACCACCAAACAAAGACCTAACGGTATGCAAAAACAGAAGATCGGGAAGATGATAGTAGATATATCATACTAAAAATACAAGACAAGAGTGCCATGAATACAGTTGGACATGACACTGTAATTTACCATACTGCCAGGAGACAAAAAGTTTGTGTTAATTTGATTGCTCATCAAAGAGAATGGTGTTTTTATGAATGAGTAAGAAAGAGAGCAAAAATTATTTGGAATTACCCATCTCCAGACAAATGGACAGACAAATGGACACACAGACACACAACCACACAGATTATAATAAAAAGACCTGCATATCTTTTTCTTCACATAGATTGTTAGGGCAGTACAGTATGTTACCGATGATGTAATATCACTTGTTCAGGGCTCTGCATCAATACGCCCATACACATTCACAAAAGTGTGTTGCAGTTTTCTCTCCCCATTACACGGATTACTATTTTAATATTTCATTCATGGCATAATCATGATAATGATCATCATCATATCAATGGCAAATTACTCAACTGCAAGTAGTACAGCTACATATAAAAAGAAAAAAAAATCACCAGCTATCTTTAGCTTTGAAAGTGGAAGTTGACACATGCACACACTTGTGTCTATTGTTAACCTCTACACTCTATACTTACTTCCAGACAACATGAAAGAAATCAATGTGCATGCATTCATTTCTACGACAAGCAACTTGACACTTGAGATAACAGCAACAATTATATACATGTATCTCTCTAAAATCCCCCATTGATCAATTGAAACTGACAAGACCTATCACGGCTAAGAGATAAGTAAGATATCTAGATCTGAGGGAAATCTGCCATGGATGCAATGTAACACTGCCTACACATCAACCATCTTTTACTAAACCTTGTAACACAACATGTACAAACTTTTATGGGCTATGAGAAGAAGAGAATACTTTTCATCTTATTTTTCAACTTACGATTTCAATCCACGAGGAGTTTAGGACAGCGATGAATATGATAATGATGCTCACAGAGTCCGACTCCGTGGCAATGCCCACCTGTTGAAAATGGAACTGTGGCACAGGTCCAAGACCTGAAGAGTTTCACCTGCCTTGTCCCTCTTCTATACTTCCGACCACAGACACATCTTCAGAGTACAGGTCCCAAGGAAAAACATTGTTATATGGAGGTATTTTCCCTTCTTCATGCCCCAAATTGCCTCCTCCTCTTTTTTTATTTTCTTGCAAAGGGCGGAGATTGTTTGGCTCTTGCCACATGCCAAAAGCCTCTCACGACGGCGGTGATGAGATGGGACTAGGAGACCCGATGAATACATTTATAGGACTTGGGACAGATAAACACCCTCTTTGTGAGCTCTGCAGTCCATTGTGCCAAGATGCGGCCATGCGGTGGATCTGCCGTGGAAGGTTTCTCTTGTTGTGTCTTTGTTGTTGTTGTTGTTGCTGTTCTTTCCCAGTTTGCCTAGACACAACACCTTTGCAACAACAAGTTGAAAGAGGTATGCTAGTAGACTGGTATATAACTACTCTCTTTCACCAGCCCTCTGGCAGACTGTTGAACTAATAGGACATAGGAGAGGGGACTTTACACAAGGCAAGGCAGATTCTAAAGTAGGTAAATCATTCAACTGTGGATTTCTCAACATGTTATGACGTACATTACATGGAAAGAGAAAAGAAGGTCTGCCAGAACATGATGAAGTCAACTCAAAAGAGATCCTTGACAGGGACAATATCCTTTCATTAGCAGAATACTTTCACTAGATAATATCCCACTTCAATAATGGAAGAGATAATCTCGACGGGAATATATCCTTCAAAAGCTGATACTGCAGCAATGGGATGGAGTGAGAGTTTATGAGGGTGAAAAAGTCATGGATCCCTACTGCTGTGATTTCAAGATAATAACCAATGTAGATTTACATTCAGTGCACACAAATATGACTGGTTCACATGGGAAATATGTCTCTGCATCACAGTATTGAAATTCATCTCTTCTCTCATGAAGAATGAGGGGAATGGTTTGTCAGTAGAATTAGCAGTGTAGATGATCTTCAGGCATGTAACTGAATAAAATACTTTCAAGAGCGCAAGTCAAGTAATTGCCAATTTGATTTGTCTATTTTCTCCACAATCATTTATAATAACATGAAAAATACAGGCAACTGATATAAATATGCTCACATAAGAACTAGTAATCAGGTAATAAGTACTTCTACCTGAATATTTCCATCTGAAATATTCCCTTCAAAGTTGCTTGGGAAAAAAAAAAGCCTGCTACTTCGAATCATCCACAGAAATGAATTAACTGAATATTAATGGCTCCCTCAGTTCAGGGGCAGGTAATTGGACCTTAGAGAACTCATTTGGGGAATGAAAAAATTCTCCCGTCACAAAATCTCTCTTTGTTTCAGCTTCTGATTCAAATTGGCAGCCATTGTAGAGACCGGAGCTCATTTCACGGAGTGGTCATTACCCATAAACGGCAAATATTGACTTAATCAATCATCCGCTGTCATTTTCAGAAAGACCGGAGCCTCATAAATTAGACGGTCAGCCAAGAACAAAGCCAATCAGACTGACCCATCAAGCTAAAGCATTGGTCAAGACACGACGTGCACACGACAATCGTTTATGCCTTGTAAATCCATATCACAGATCCAAATTATTGTCTTCCTTTTAATACCAATTTTTGCTTTTGTCGTCATTCTGTTGGGATTTGTAATGGTCTTTTAAATTATCTAAGAGCCTCATAAGAGATAATGGATCAAACGTAAAGATTTCTGTGCATCATTCCGGGATCCTTCATTGCAGTTTGGTCAATTGGAAGGATGCATAACATCAGCCACTGGGTTACCTCATCTTTAATTGTGATCCCTGGTTACCCTATTCTACAGGTTTTACTCTTGCAAGTAATAACTATTTCCCTTCCTGAGTTTCTTGCAGCCTTGTCTACTATTTTTCTTTACCTGTTCCCATTTCCTAGCAAGATAACAATTGATGCAAAAACCAAAGGAGCTGACAAAGAAATTGCACTGCAATTTTTTTTCTTCATGTGTTTGTTTTTTTTTTTTTTTGGAGGGGTGAGGGGAGGGGGGAGAGAGAGATTCAGGAAGGCAATGTTATGTAAAAGGATAAATTACATCCCAGTGTTGATAACTTGTTGCATATTTTGAAATGATGAATGTAACACAATCACTTCTAATACTTCATGTAATTTATATCTGACTGTCTGGAGGGCATTTTGTAAAGTGCTTTATCATTGATTTTGACAAATTTGCTCTCAGCCAATTAAATGCAAGGATTTCAGTAGCTTAATTTATCATCTATTTCACTCTTTCAGATGAAGCTAACCATCATGGATACTATCCATCCTATAAACACAATGCTATCAAGTATTCTGCAAAACACAATCCCTTACCACACTAAATACAAGAAGAAATCTACTGCCTTAACCCGTTGAGGACGAGTCCCGAGTATACTCGGGCAGGTGTCTATGGGAAATGCGTGTTGTAGCAAAATCAGTCCGTCCTCAATGGGTTAAGGGGACTGCAATTTCATGAAACTCTGCTCTGATCTTCACCCTGTAGCCTCATGTCCAGACTTTTTTAAAAATCTAATATTTCATCTTGGACAATGCTGTGATTACTTGTTGTTAGGCTCTGCATAAACAGTGTCATTAAGCACATTAAGTCACGAACATATCAGATATGGAATAGTAAGAGGCGGTCAGATAGAGACTGGTACTTGAGGTCGTCTGATAATCCAAACTGCTCCATTCCGCCCCCCCCCCCTTTACCAATCACTAGTTCCCAGTTATTTATCAGAGCACTTTATCTTTATCTCTCTCTCTCTCTGTAACAAACTGGAGGACAAGAATAATGGAGACGCAAGGTGAACCTCCCAGGGGGATGGAGGCGTTGTTTCCAGACCCATTGGAATTTTTGTGCCTTGATACCAATGTGTAAACTGTGATGTGTGAAATCATCGTGCTAGTGGCCATCTGCCGCTGAATTTCGACGGCAGATTCGTCCTAAATTTTCACAACAAAACTACTTCGCTCTTCTGTTGTTGTTTTTTCCCCCTCTGCCTCGGCGTGTTACTCATACCAGATGCCTTCATTGAAGATGCCGTCAGCCCCTTGATGAAAATTCCTGCCAATTTACGGCAGAACTGACAGCATCGGTCTCGGTCTACTGACTTTTTCACAGCAACAAATTGGCAGTAATTTGGTTTCAACAACAGTGTGCATGTTTAACACTATCGATTCTTTTACTGTAGCTTCCCTCACTCTCTCTCTCCTCATTCATAATTATACACTATATCTATCCATTAATATACACACCAACAAATACACGTCTATTATATACATATGAGCCTACATGTACGTATGTATGTACTGTCTTAGCCACAACTACTGAATGCCTCAAAAATCTAACTTGGCGCACATATCGCTTGGCTTCACTTGCTTTAGAATTAGTGTAATATGAATATTGCCTCTCAGTTGTTGGGAGAACTGGACATAAGAATGCCCCATGGTAAACTTTCATTCAGCAAGTCGGGATTTAAAAAAAAAAAACAAAAAAAACTGTCAACTTCCCGAAATCATTTTTCATGCCTTCCAACAAAAAATCTTACAAAGATATATGATATTTTAGGTATGATGCTCTTTAATCAGTAGATGGCATTCATACATTCTTCTCAGAAAGATCCAGAGATTTTTGAGGTTTTTTTTTTCTTTTTGGTCTGGAATTCAGTCACGTTCAGCCAAATACCTGGGCACAAATAGAGCATTCTCATCTTCACCCCCTCTGTGGGGAGAGGAGATGGTGGGAGCAAACTCCGGTATGCTCGACCACGCCCTTTGGGACCACGCCCTTTGGGACGGGCAAATATGGGACGCCCCTGGGAATCAATTTCATACAATTTTCATGCAGCCTTGTGCGGCTACTCCCAGCATGTGTGATCACATTTCCTACCTCATCTCCCCCTTCCTCCCCCCCCCCCCAACCAGCTTTAATAACTTTTGGGGTTTATACAGTGGTCTTCCCCCTTTACTCGCCCTGTTTTCTTTAGCCCTCCAAACTGGGAGTCGCCCCTCATCACCCTTTAATGAATTAGCTGTTACTCTAGATGCTCCTCTCAGACCCCTGGGAATGTGATCACTAGAGTAGCACCAATTTCATTCATGGACACGCAAGGCACAGTTTTCTCTCCCCACCCCTCCCCTCCCTATCCCCCCCCCCCCCCCATCTCAAAATCAGTCATCCTTTTGCTCCTTCTCTCTCCGGACTTAAACTCTTCTCTCTCCCTCCCTGTAAAAGATCTGCTTCCTCTCCCTGACATGGCAATCTGTTTAGAAATCATACAGGTAGAAGCAATAGTCAGCAGACATTTTTTTCCTTTTTTTTTTGGGGGGGGGGGGATGCAATTCTTTTATGTCTTGAAGAAATTCCAACCTGGGTTCTCAAAAATGACTCATCAGATTGGCAATGAAATATTTAAGGATTCCTTGAAACCTCTGTATAACTCCTTTTAATATTTATCATATTCTCAAACTGCTCGCACAGAAAGTCAAATATCATGTTAACAACACGCTCTTGACGTGACATTGAAACTGAATGAAAGGAAACATTTTCCCCACATACTCCGCCCTTCACCACCACCCAAAGGAATTGCAGAATGGGGTTATGCAATTCACTCATTGTAACAAACTGTGGCAAGTTGGTCTTCTTTTGTAACAAAGCATTAATCACTGTACTTGATTTGTGCTTATTTCCTGGAAGGACAAGGAACATCTTGGTCATAACTTATAATGCTGCTTAACATCATGCATTATCAGGATGTGACTGCAGCCAGGAAAGATATGAAGTCATCAGCATGGCAATCCTTCTGTCCTTGATTGCTTTAAAAATAGATATCACAATGTAAATATGAATTGGACACTGTTTTGTTTTTGTTTCTTTCATAAAGTCCTTTTTCAATGCCAAAATCAGATGAGTTTCATCTCAGAGCCTTTTGACAATATCTTATCACAGATTGCTTGAAGGAGCGTGTTTCTCTGCATATAAAATTATTTCATTAAAGACATAGACTATTTACACTTCCACCTATTCACACGAGATGCAGGTATGGTTAGTTGATGTCAAATACCAAATTTCAAGCTGAGTGACGGGGTGGAGTCCCCAGACGAATACCAGACATCTTATCAACCTGTCCTCATAGGGACTTCTCCCTCCGTCCCCTCCCCCACCCCACCAACTCGCTAATGATGTTTCATGAGTCAGAACACTGGGCAATTAATGCTTCTCGCATCCTTAGGTTGATCAGTGCCGCTTCAGTTTGTCCACACGGGAGAGAGAATGGAGAGTGCGAGGATGGCATCTTCACCCGGACCACGGAACTATTCCCCCATTCACGATCACCAGGACAGCATATACATCTGTAGGCCATCATTAGCAGTGGACCACGTCATACAGAGGTGTCAAGTTGCACACCATTTCATTTGTGTTTCTGGGAGGAGGATACAGATCTGTCCCTATCATATTCCCTCCATATTTTTTTTACGGTGATGAGGTTCGGTATTGGCTGTCATGTGAAATATTGTCTTTGCGGGCGTTACTCTGCAGCTGCGCCACTACGTCAAATTAACACATTGGGTAAATCATTTGCGACAGATACGCACACTTCTCATTCCCGACTGACATTGAACAACATAACTGTTTGAACAATCTAGCTCCTATTTCTTGAGAAGGAATGCAGAAAAATATAAAAATAAACAGAAGCAGTGTTGGTACGGGAGAATATACTCACAATTGATGACTTACTCTATCTGTCTACTGAATCAGCAAATACTCAATATTTCAGATCACCAACCACTACAATTCCCTGAACTGGCGATAAATTATTGGCAACATAAATAAAAAATGAAGAGAGCCATCACCATAATTAGTATATGGACAAAACTTGTTCAGAAATGCATTAAAATCATACAAAAATGGTGGGCGCTACAGCATTGGAGGGAAAAAAAAGGTATTTCAGATACATTGTATATATATATATATATATATATATGCTGTCAGTTTATTCATTTTGCTGATCTAACAGCAGAATGATGAGAATGAGAATTTAATCAATCATTCAGTACTAAAAGTAAGACATTTTTTTTTCTTCAAGATACAGCTTCACCAGCACAAAATGTGTACATGGAAATATCCCATGCAGGTTAAATAAAGAATCAAGGTGAGAATTGCCATACTCACAGACAGAAAAATTCGGCCAAAAATTCACCTCCAGACATGGATCTTGGGGCAAAATGTGGTGATTTATGGATTTTGAATATTTCAGTTGTATAAAGCTTTTGTTCTGAGTTGGACTTTGGACATGCCATGATCTGTTTACATGAATTGCTGCTTCTTCGATCGAGGAGGAGCGCCACTCATTGCTTGCATGCCTGAAGAATTAAACATCCATTCAACAACAGAGGGCGACATATACACAGTGTCCACAATTATCATTGAGCACAGAGAATGTATGCAACCAATACTTCTTACAAAAACATTAACCATCATCTAATCACACAGGTTTTCTGTCATAAAAAGACACATTACAATATACGTGAAGTTACCTAATTCTTTGTGACTACCAAAAATTCTCACTTCATGCAGATATATGTTTTCACCTATTCAAGAGGCCAAACTCATATCATAACTGAATAATGCAAATGTGTGACAGTCATGTGCACAATGTTGTAGAAAACAAATATTTATATACATATCAACGAAACTGCTAGAATTTGTCCAAACAAGAAATGCAACCAACACAAAGTGAAAAATTTATAATAATTGTACCAATGATAAATGACTGAGAAATTCCCATATTAGCACAAATAATAAAAAAAAAATGCAGTAATGTGCTACAAAAAAGGAAGTGACGGTGGCACTCTCTTTCTTTTCAAAAGAAATCATAACTAAAACAATAACAGCAATCGCCAAAAAAAAAAATTAGTAAGTCATACATGATATAACAGATCACTAAGCTATTACCATTTCCCTGTGAATGGGATTTCAAGTTCAACTCTCTCTGTCTTCTTTCTATTCATAACTTTGATAAAATCACATGTTAAAAAAATCCCCCCTTTTAAAATTTGTTATACCTTGTTATACTGTAAAACATGATATATTCGCGGCATGAATTTTTCGTGAATTGGAGCTGACGGCCTTTTTTGTGGCATGAAATTTTCGCGAACTACCACTGGCATTCAATGCATAAAGTGTAGACAAGAACATGCATTTTAATTTCACGAATCATGGCGCTCGCGAAATTCGCGAAATTAAAATGCACGCGAACATTCCTCGTTTTACAGTACCAGGAGGATTGCTGTTGATGTTGATAAGACCTCTGGTGCTTAATCATGACATCATAGTCAATTTATAATTTCTCCCTTTAAAAAAAATAATAATAACAAATAAATAATAAGAAAAATATATGTAATCAATACCAGCATGCATTCATGTGGTAGGCACTACTCATTACCTTGCTGCTGGTGTATTCTTGGTTTGTTTCATCTCATAGAATTTTCCCTAAAATATCAAGAAAGCTGATCATCCTGAATCTGGAAGGATGAGCACTCAATAGATGCACCACCCTTTCAGCTCCATGTCTTCATCCCCCTAGTGCACCTCATGCAAAAGTTGAATTTTGATCATATACCCATAAAGCAACTGAATGTGGTAGTTTCAGAGATGCTAAGATATAAAGATAAGGGCATTTCGATTGAAATTGCAATCATTTATGAATACATGGAACAGATGGTCTAAGTAAATGATAATAACAGATTAAAGTAATGTGATTATAGCTACTGTATATTATGGTACTGTAAAATGAGGAATATTCACGTGCATTTTAATTTCCCGAATATCGTGAGTGTCAACATTCGCGAGATGAAAATGCATGTGAAAGTTTTTGCCTACACAATACGCATTGGATGCCAGAGGCAAGTCGCGAAAATTTCATGCTGCGAGAAAAGCCGCCAGCTCCAATTCGCAAAATTTTCTTGCCGCTAATATATCGTGTTTTACAATATACAAATATAATGCACTTGGCACCCTGCCCCAATTATCAATATACTGCCCTCTAGTGGCCATATTTCACCACTCTTGTAAGCTGTATTCATAGCTACCACACCATGATTAGAGAATATGACATCTTCTGGGATCTCCAGTGCTTTATGTGACATTGTCAATAAATAAACAAAACCCTAAGCTGTCAAGGTAGATTCCTTGCATGAAGATTTTATCACTGCTTGAATCTTACATCATGTCTGTTACATGAGAAGACTACAGTTTTGCCAAGGAAATAAAAGCCCAACCAAAATTTTGACCTACAATACCATAAAAAATGTGTCCACTGCTCTAAGGAATTGCATTCATCTATCACATTGCTTCAATCAATGTTTGAGCTAATCTCAACAGATCTACTCTTCATACATTGCTTCAATCAATGTTTGAGCTAATCTCAACAGATCTACACTTCATACACAGTATGCCTGAAAGGACCAATTCCCATGTCCCTACACATAGAGGTAGCAGTTGCTTAAACAACGTTTCTGATTAAAAAAAACAAACAAAACAAAACAAAACTGAGCTGCACTTATTGTCCTACTTGCTACAAGTGTGTGATGTTATATTAAAAATGATGCTGTAAAAAAAAATGAAGTTGAAGATAAATATGAAGATATCTCAAACTGTGAATATTTGTACATGACAAGATTTGCAATCTTCAATATTTTTCACCAGCCAGTAGTGTATATGGGTGCAGATATCTATTCATATATCTTGACAGTGACAGGATAATTTTTCAAACCTTCGTATGCTGTGAATGTTTCCCTCATGCAATTGGATATCATTATACATCTCAGTCAACAAATTTCAGCAGTTGTGATCTCACAAATTCATTTGTACAGAGAGAAACAATAGATTTTTTTTTTTTAATCATAGCACGATGTTCAAACTTGTTTTTAAAATGAGCCACTGCAATATTCCCACAGTTTTTAAATTGAAATCTAAATCCCAACCCCCTGACCCCTGGTCTGCATCCCTAATCCTATCCTTAATCTTAATCCCAAGCCTGATCATTAGCCTCTGGATGTGGTTATAGGAGGAAACAGGAAGGATTGAGGCCTACTAGGAGTGCATCAAGTAACAATTTACAGTCACACTTTGCTCTGTAAGTTGGAAAAAAGTTCTACTTGTGTTCCTGAAAGAGAGAAGCCTTTCAGATACAGCCTTTCTTGGACAGCATGAACAAAGATTTCACATAATGGTGGGGGGATAGACAGACCCACGAACTGGCTGGCATTTTGGCACGTCTATTCTATGCAAATCTCTTGGCAGGAGATGCCTGCCACAGGAAGAAAAAAAAAAGATCCCAGAGAGGGCAATTAGATTTGTAGCAAAAATATCAGATTTAAGACCTCCCCATCCATCCCTGGATTACTCAGCTGAGAAGACTAGACGAAGGGAATCTGTTTAAACACCTTGCCCAGACAGCCTGGCTGAGATGACAAAGTCCAGACAGCCATTTCAAAGTCACTTTGACAGAACATTAGAGAACATGATCTTTAAAAAAAAAAAAAAAAAAAAGGGGGAAAAAAATCCAAATCAGCAAACCCTATTCACATTGAGTTTGTATTTGATTCTTGATTTATCAACAATAAAATACAAACAAAATTGTCAGTTGCTTCTAAATTCTCACTGCATGTACATCCATGAGACAAGCTCTTTTAAATTCCGCACAGTACAAAAGAAAAAAAAAATGTTTTAGAGAGACAGAAAATATTTTCTACAAAATTTAGGTCTCACATTTATTTCTGAATTTGAGTCAGTGCTAGGCCATGCATACGACCACTCCAGCATGACATTTTTGAATCACAAACTTGTATCTACAGGACGATGTATCCTACAGAGAGATTCACTTTGCATAAATCAA
This sequence comes from Diadema setosum, assembly GCF_964275005.1. Taxonomy (NCBI): domain Eukaryota; kingdom Metazoa; phylum Echinodermata; class Echinoidea; order Diadematoida; family Diadematidae; genus Diadema; species Diadema setosum. The sequence goes on along the minus strand of NC_092686.1, from coordinate 24,090,777 downwards.
ATCTTGGAACATGAGTCACATATCAGTTTGATGACTGAACTCTGTCCGCACAGTATATTAAAAAAAGTTACACAATCATTATAATTCTCATCCCTCATGTAACAGTATGCAACAGGCACCTCAAAAATAGCAGTCTTAGTCAAAAAGCTATGGATGGCATGTGCATCATACTCCTTACATGCTCAGGCGAGAACTGTCCCTATAATTCTATGTATATATTTTCTTAATGACTACTACAGACACATCAATGATATTGTGTACCAGCCAACCTGCATGAGAGAAGAAGTCACTCATGGATCATTTTGTTACCAGAGAAAAGTTTAGTAAAGACAAAATCAGTGGCTTTATGTTCAAATGATATGACATTTCTGCGGCACCAAAATCAAAGTCCAATTAACATCCAAACAGATACTCTAAGTTCTGATGGAATGCCATCTTCAATCAAAAATCTAAATGCTATCTTTTCATCATTATTATTCAAAAAAGTTTTTTAATAACTGTGTTGAATCTCCTTCCCAAACCCCAATTCTGTAAAACGAGGAATGTTCACATGCATTTTAATTTTGAAAATTTCGCGAGAGCCGAGTTTTGTGAAATTAAAATGCATGGTAAAGATCATATCTACACTATATGCATTGAATGTTAGAGGCAACTCACGAAAATTTCATGCTGCGAATAAGGCCATCGGTTCTCTTTCGTGAAAATTTCATGCCGCAAAAATATCGTGTTTAACAATATTCTATATTTCTTGACTGTTGCACTGATGAGAGTTAGTTTGTTGAGAGATAGCAGCGTCTTGCACGTATCTTCTGGAATCACACATCACTCCCTGTGTCATTTTTCTCCTTTCATCAAATCCGGAAGGGGATTTTTATATTAATTTTCTCATTTGTTTTTTTTTTTTTTTTTTTTTTTTTTTTTTTTTTACATTACATACTGGTAACATCTACCCATGCATAGCTTTCTGGAGTTTGGGGATTTTTTGGTACATATTGTCATATAGTCTACTAAATCCCCCCTTCATTGAAGCATACTATAAAAGTAAATACTGTCCACTGAATGAATAGAATGAGATTCTTTCTCTATCATTGAATGTTCAATGAGAGAAAGACAAAGAGACGAAAAAAAAAAAAAACTCAAAAGGGCAGCAAAGAGAGTCAAATAACCATGACATGTAACCAGGTGTCAATAATGTTCTGATGTAAATATTAACACAGCTTCGCAGATCCTCTTCCAACCCATCTCATCCCATTTACATTGAAAGCGTAAACAAAATTCAACAAAATGTCTTTTTTTTTAAAATAATGAAATATACACATTCCATCCGCTTGTTCCTATTGTATGTTTAAGGAAAAGTACACATATTACATAATATCACTTCCCTCGCTGCCTGAAAGAGGTCAGGCAAGTGCTCTTTCATTATGTTAAAAAAAAATGATTTATATTGAATTCTCTCTATATTTTGTTATGTTGTCCTGCAGGGGCATCACAAACTACTGTAGTCTTCTCATCCAATGATGCTGGCACTTAAACTTAAAAAGTCATAACTTTTGAACAGATCGTTCAATTTCCCTCAAAGTTTGTTTGATGAAAATCAATTTTGAAATGGCTGAGATATCAACAAAAAAAAAAGAAGTAAAACAAAGTGGTCCTTTTAAAAAGTGGGTCCCATCTTTATTAGGACATCCTTGTTTCTAGATATCTCCGCCATTTTAAAATCAATTTTTGTTAAATAACATTTCAATTCCTTTAATCCTTAGAATTTTCTTTAAAAAAAGTTTCTCATTATCTAAGTTAAAAGAGCTAATCAAAAAGTTAAGACCTGAATTTCCATCAGAATCAAAACTATACCCATCCCTTTAAGACCACCTTGAACATACTGTGTATTTGCTCGTTAACTTCTGCCAGTGTTACCTTTACCTTGGCTGTGCTTCAACCATGACAGGCTTTTTTCACAATCACTTCCTCTGGCTTCAGGCATATTCAATGATTGACATGAGAAGGCTTCGCTCCATAAAGTCATTTCTCTATCTTTTTTTCTTCCTTTTTTTTTTGACAAGGGGGAACAAAAGAAAACTGAGGGGCTTACAGGCTATGTATGACTTAATAAACAGCTTTGAAATCCTTGCTACCAAGCCAAAATATGAAGCATGATATGAAAATTATTTTCCTCACTATTGTGGAACAATTTTGTCTGTGCAATCCTTTCTTATATGGCCTTGATTTCATTTGAAATTCATGACTACAAAACAATTTAAATACGCATGTACCTCCTGAGATTATCTGGATTTTTTTAATGTAATAAAAGAATTCATATGAATGCAACTTAATCTATTAAATTGCTTTTTTCTAACTGAACATCAAAGGTATTATTTGACAAATTTTTAAAAGCTGCCACCTCCCCCCCCCAAAAAAAAAGTGTAGAGTGTTTCATAAAATTATCTTTAACATGTTTCATCATGATGATTTTTGGTATTGTTGCTACTCTGACAACTTGCTGCCGAACCATTCTGTAGTTGTCAAGTGGGCTATCAAATGCATTATTTGACAAATTGTTAAAAGCTGCCCCCCCCCCCAAAAAAAAGGGTGTACAATGCTTTACAAAATTGTCATCAACCTGTTTCATCATTATGATTCTGCTGTTGTTGGTGTTGTTGCACTGACAACTTGTTGCCAACCCAATCTGTGGTTGTCAAAGTAGGCGACCCACAGTGACCCTACATGTTGCGACATCCTCACCCCGGCAAAGCGCCCTCGACCTCTTTCTGCTTCAGATGTATCTAACAATGCCAGAGTAATTATAGGTGTTGATGTCAATTAGGCCCAGAGTCTTCTGGAGCTATACATGCCGTAAGAAGACATAAACCTAGTTAAGAATACATGATGGATTACCAATGGGCGATAACTTTCAGTGAAAGAGAGAGAGAGCAGGAGATAGTGAGTGATAGGTAAGTTGACATTTAGCCTCTGCCTAATGTATGGTAGCCATAAAAATTCCAAATAAAAATGGAAATCCACCGTAATTGCCTCCCAGCCCCTATTTGCAGCAAAATCCGGTTTCATCGGGGCGGCTTCGGCGATGGAATGAAACACAGAAGATGACAAAGAGGCACAAAAAATCTCTTTGATGTGGGAGCTTGTAATCTCCCAAAGCTGTATGACGAATTAGGCTAAATATAAAACCATCCGCAATTCCTGACAATTATTAGCAGAAATCTAGAGTAACTGAATGTCACATTTAATTTCAGGAGCTACATGTGACAAAATATCAGCGCTGTGGGCTTAGTATGTCTGATTTTGTTTGAAGAAAAAGAGAAATCAGACTCATTGAAACTTTGATAAATTTTGGCATTGTGATATAAATCCTTATTTAACTAGAATAAAGCCAAAAAGAAAAAGATGAAGTGAATGAAATGGGGTATTTTGTTATAAATACAGTAGATATGCAATCAAAAACAAACAAAATTAAGAGATTAAAAAAAAATATTTGGTCCTTTCTATAGAACATTTCAAACATTCATTTTGAGTGTTGCTATTGATACCACACAAAGGTGACAAGCTTTCCCCAATCATAAGCCAACAATCCACGCGGAAGCTGCACTGCTGCAATTTCTTCTAATACTGTGTGCTGCCCTCTAGAGACAAAAACTCTATATCATTTTATAATGTCACAAATCTTGATTTCTTGACTGAAAAGTATGTGGTCCCTTGACCTGATACCAGCATAGGTATGGGCAAACAATGTTCCCCATGACTTCTGGAGGAGCTAGGTCAAGTGTTCTTTTATATCCTACAAGTATGATATTTTTTTTCTTTGCAAATTTGTTTGATTATTTTCTCAATACCCTTCTATTGTGACATCATAAAATGCTATAGAATTCCAATCAACATGGGGTGGCACGTGCAATTTAGAAAAACTTTACAAATTCATAGCTTTTTAACAGAATGCCAAATTTTCCTCAAACTTCTATGGAGTTTTCCTAATTTTTTTTTTTTTTAATTTGTTGATTTCTACAAATATGTTGGGGGAAACTTTCCCAATAAGAACAGTTTAACTGCTTTTGTCATAAAATTATGGTCATTACCATGAGTCAACCTCTTACTTATTCAGGGAGCGATAAACCAAGAATCCTGTGAAAGGCAGACCTATCTTACAGAACAGGTGAACATCGCTTGGGTGTGTTGCAGATACCAAGTTCAGTAGGTGTTTGGGGCATGACATTTATACGACCCCAAATCCCCACTTTTTCTTTAATATTCTCACCATCGATTGCACTGTCAGCTGGCTGACGCACAAATGAATTTGCCACAGGGCATAATATCACAGTTTGAATAAATGGCAATCTACCTGCCTGCGCACAAATGAAAATAGCCAAAAATTTCTGTCCATCTTCCCGGTCCATTACCACCCTCAAAAGATCTCTTCCTTTTGACACCTAATGAAATACTATCTCATTCTTAATATATTGGCTGCAAACCAACCATACACCATAGGCTATTTAAATTCCCCTTGATAAATGAGCTAAATCTTTTAAAAGAGAAGACCCATTGTGTTAAAAAAAAAAAAATCCAGACAGCATTCTTGGTACTCGATACACTTTTTATATATTTTCTCAGATGAAGGGTTGAACCCTCTTAGTAAATTTATGAATGCCAAATTATATCCCTGTTCTTTGGTTTCCCTGAATAGCTGACAGGCCTGCAACAGGGAACAATAGTCTGAGAGTGGGCCCATGTTATGAATAACACCATATCGCTACCCTTCAAGCCACAGTTAAGTGTCCTCGCACTGTGCCCTACTGTATGAGGAGACAACATTCAGCAATGAATCTTGACCTTGCGTGCCTATTTATCTTTCATAAGCATGTCTTCAAACATGCAATAAATGTTCTATATTAGTCATCGGCAGAACAAAGTACAATGTTCTGGAGAAGAGGGAATATAATGATGATCTTATTCATTGATCCCGAGGGTAGGACAGACCACAAGCACGTTATGGGGAACTCTTTGTTTGTGTGGACAAGAACACTGTTCTCTATTGAGCAGTGCCAAATGGTTGCGGTTTACTTGTTAGAACCCACTTCAATTAACAGTACCCATGTTCACGACATAAACATCATAGACTCATGGTTCCACCCCCTAGCCGGTCTGGTTTTCATGCCTGATTATGTCATTCATTCTAGAATTGAGGACACTGTGAAATCCTTCATACACGTCTTCTAGAGAGAATCTGGAACATCCGCAATTTCTTCAAATGAGGTCATCATGTCGCAGTCCATTGTGTGGACAAGAAAATCAAAAAGCCCTTAATGTAAAGCATTTGTATCATTCCTAGAACTTGCTTTACCAAAAAATACTTACAATGATCCCAACATGAATGTGACGTGCATGCGTTCATCTATCTGTTCATTACTGTACTTCACAATCGCAAATTTGAAGACTCAAAAATTGTCAGGACATTTTGATTCCAAAAGGAAAAAAAAAAATCTGACTTGCTAAACGTATGGTGTGTAGCCTGTACAGCAATTGCTGCACAGTGGAAAATATAACAAATTTCAAACATATATTTGTTTAAATAATTTTTCATTTGAATAGACATGAACTATTAAGAAATCTACCAAATTTACAAAAGTTTGGCTTCACAGACCATGATGGATACTGTCTGATGTGAATAAAATCATATCTAGACTGTAGAGACTGACTACTACACAGCATTTATGAGCACAGTGCAGATGAGTAGTGAAGGATGCAAAACCTCTGCTCTGATTCTGCACACAGCTATGGTGGCCTTAAATGACAAACCCCACTCTAGCATGGCAGTATATTTGTACTAGCTGCCCTGGCCTGTCAAGAGCTCACTTACAACCAATATTTGCTTGTCTGACCAAGGCAAACAATATGTCCTTCTCCATTAAACCCACAGTTTGCCTTGCGTGACAGTAATATTCATGAGCTCACTGGGAAGAAGAAAGACCTTTCTAGGATCTTTTTCACCTACAGTTTTGACACACAAATGAGGCAAATGTGACTGGTCATAAATTTTTTAAAATTACCAACGTGCTGATTCACATTAGAGCAGATTACTTGAATAAGGCACAGAGTATACACATGGAAACTGCAACAGGAGGAACAGAATGGTTTTGAAACGATCATAATCTATCACAATTTTGAACGATGTGGCTTTGAATTGATGTACGTCACACTAAGCATGATAAAGGTTGTTGGTTTCTGTTGGACAATTAAGGCATCCTTGTTGTTAAAATCCTGGTCCTTTCCTTCTTTCTGGAGTGCATGGATACGCAATGTGATTATGCACATGCTTTATAAATACGGTAATATATCATTATCATAGCAATCTTTTGAAATGGACGAATGACGCCGACACCTCATGGTTTGCCCCAGGTGACTAGCGATTCTCAGCAAATGGAATCAACCAGGCACATTAAATTGTGCCATACAAAGAAAATGATGCCATAATGCCTTCAGCAATACTTATTCACAGCCATGAAAAAAACAAAACAAAACAAAAACGAAACTGAAAGAGCTTCATACAAACACAGAATCATTAAATCAAAATGTATCGAATGTTTGACACTTCTAAAACAGCAGTTCCTGCTTTCAGAGGTGATGCATTCAGCTCTACAAAATATCAAATTTCACTATCTCCAGTGGATCCGCTTCTATTTTAATGTACATGTGTACATTGACAAGTACACTCCGGGAGAGAGAGAGTGTTTAATGTGTGCATATTGACATGTGTGTGTGTATGTGTGTGTGTGTCTATCTGTCTGTCTGTCTGTCTATGTTTATGTGTCTGAGTGTGTATTAAAGACTTCAGAGTTTTTCCCTGTAGTGAAGCCAATTTGAATCTGCACTGGGACAACTGAGGAATCCAGCTCCTCAAGAGAGAACTGAATAAATACGAGTTGAAAAGGGTAATGGAAGGTTTAGAACCTGCCTGCTGATCTTAGTGGCGAGAGAACACTCAGTCACGAAGCACCACGTATTCAGTTTCTTCAGCTGAACCAGACACAGTTTTGACTTTTTACTACAACTTCAATATGGACAAAGACATCTTAACAAAGAAATTGTGTACCTACAGAAGGATGAAACATGATTTTTTTTTTTTTATTTGAGCCTTTTTCTTTCTTTTTTTTTATGGATCTATTATTTCATTCTTTATATTGTTAGGATGAGACAAAAATCCAAGAACATCAATGTATTCATGCTTCCTGCCAAAATTAATACAAAATTGAAAAATAAACTGAAACCATTTTCCTGATGCAAAGCATTCAAAAGCACATGAAGGTGTGTGGGAAACACTTACACACACCAAATTCATTTGGGTCAAACTTCTTCTTTTTCTATACAATTTCAGAGATATCAATTACCCTTAAAGGCCCTGTTTACCTTTGGGAGCAGTGATTTAAAAAAATGTTCAAGATATCACTTTTGATGCATATGTGCATGTCAGTTGTATCACAAAACATCCTACCATATAAAATTTTTGCAATTAAGCCTAAATTATAAGGAGATATCACTAATTTTCTTATTAAACCATAACTGTAGACAGTGTAGTCCGGGAACATTTTTATTATAACTATTGTTCACATTTTGTATATTTAACAATACTTAACATTGATTATACTGGTTCAAATTTTCACATTGGTTGTTTCTATCCATAACTCACATTTTAGAACTACTTTGAAGCACTTATGCTGGGTTTTTGTTTCATCTGCAAATGGTAAATTATGCCTTTAAACCTGTATAGAGTACAGAACGAGTCACACCCTATTCAAGTGTATACATATAACTATGAAGATTAAGCTATTCAGTATCTTTTTCTCTTTCTTTCTTTTTTTTTCCCCTCTTTTTTCTTTTGCAGGCAGCCCTCCTGCCTAAAACATCTGTGTTGAAACTTTGCTCTCCCTTTCGGTTCCTCCCAAAGAATAGATAACAAAAAAAAAAAAAAAAGAAGTGGACTACTGTATTCTGGTAGGAAATTTGAGATGGCTCTACATTATGATCTGTGGACAACTACTGCCAGCAACTCCCACTCCAAGTGAATAACTCGCCACACCCTGCAAGCCAAATCGAAAAAGAAACAGAAAACACACACACACACACACATACATACATACATACACCCAACCCTTGCTAAGCTGGTATGCCTCTAATGGTAGTGAGTGCCTACCAAATTGACCATGAAATTCATAACAAGCGAGGGCGATAAACAACAGATTGTCAGCTAAAGGTTTTTCAAAATATGGGGTCACTGCATGATGATAGGGGGTGGAATCTACATATAATATTGTTTATTTCCCTTAAAGTGATCATTTACCTAAAAAAAAAAAAAAAAAAAAAAAAAAAAAAAAAACCTGTTAAATGAAATAAGATCTGAGAATTAGGACAGCAGATCAGCAGACGCAACTCAGTGACATGATGTTAAGTAAGAAAATCATAGAAATCTTAATGTGGCCATTGCATTACATGATAGAATCACATTCATGGATCTTGAAAGATGTGGCAGAACATGAAACAGAGTTGTGAAGAAAAGAAAAAGTAAAATGTTTTTGAGGAAAATGTGTAGAAGTGAAATTTTAATGAATATCAAATAAAAAGATAGAGATTTTATTGTGCAAATGATGCAAAAGTTATGTGATAGAGATAAATAGTCAAAGGGTAATCACAGGACACCAATCACTCCACAGCCACTTAACCAACAAAGAGGTAATCATGATATTCTCCACATTTTATTATCCAATTCTCATATTTGTACATATCTGTTGATTTTTTGTTTAACAATACATTCAGGAAAACTATCCTAGTCCTGCAAAAGGTCATTGCTTGCCTTTAAATGCAAGTCATTCATATTTCCTGAAGAAATTCTCCCCTAGCATAGATAACATTTTAACTTCATTGATTTGACTTGATTTATCACCTGCCCTTTGCCATCAGATCAGCACATTGAACTCAATTAGCTTTGGCCTTTGCATGACACTACATAAACTAAAAACCTCGCAATATCCACAGGGAATTTTCATCCAGATCTTCTGTTATCTGCTGGCTACTTATGATACGAAGAGAGGTTCACCTACACCACTACAGAGCATACGGTTACTCTATGACTCTGAATCAAATGAAGCGGAATGTTTACCTCAAGAGTGCAATTTTCAGCGACAATGAACCCCCTTCTGAGACCCAAACAAACGTTTCATAAATGATGGCCAAAATACCTTCACATTCTACAATGTGTTCAGGTGAGGGGGGGGGGGAGGGGTATAGAGGGATTATCAAGGAGAAAGTAGGAGAAAAATATGCCAGTGAGACACCAGGAATAGCTCCACAGCAAAACATGTAAGTTCATGGTCTTTCTGGGCATTGTGGGCTGACACATTGTACTTTGATGTTAAACCAGAATCAACACCGGTAGCAATATTTTCATGTTTACTATTCTGTTTTGTTTCGTTTTTGTGGGCGGAATTTGTGCTATCTGTTCTTGACCTGTTCGAGACCTCTTAAAATGTTTATATGAGACTATTAATGAAATCAAAGAGGGGGATGTTGTAAATCTGAAGGATGCTGCCAAACACTATAGGCCTACAGAGTTAA